>NW_007728744.1:266698-275020 GCF_000696425.1 Galeopterus variegatus | reverse complement strand
CCTCTTTTATGTTTTGTTGTGACCAAAATAGCTTGGAAGAATAAGAGGTCTTTGGTAGTCTTTTTCTACCTGTGCCAGAGCTAGTTGAACCTGCACTTTGAAATATTTTGTTTTATTTATTTATTTATTTATTTATTTATTTATTTATTTATTTATTTGAGACATAATTGATTGCACACATCTGTGGGGTGCGTGGTTGAATATCAATACTCGTGTGCAATATGTGATGCTCAAATCAGTTTAGTTAGTATATTCAACATTGTACAAATTCTGAATTGTTGAAAGGTTAGTGCATGGCGTAGGGTCAGCAGTGACCAAAGAGAACAGTAAACACATTAAAGGATAGATTTTGGGGGATAGAGCAGCAGGCGAAACGTGCTTGCAATGTGGCTGTACGTACTCCTGTTCCTGCTCCATCTCCCTTGTGAATCACTGCAGCCTGAGTAGGCAGAGAACAAAAGGACATGTCCAAAATCAAGTTGAGCAGATTACACTTCTTTCAGCATAGCTGCATGCACCCTATCCAGTGGGAGGAATTCATCTGTCCTTTACCGGTCAGAAGGACATGAGGGCACTGTGTGTTTCCTGCTGGAAGTGATGTCAGCGTCTACATTTAGTTGTCAAGCAATAAATTATCAAGTAGGCTGATTACAATGAAAATAATACAGCTGAGAACTCCTGAGCCTTTATAGTTCAAGGCACAAAATGGCAACTGTGACTGGGCAGGTTATGCGCTTAGCCATCAGAGTGAGGTGACAAGACCTCCTCCTGCTCTACTTTTGGGAATTTCGGTCACGTGATAAGTCATCCCCACTCCAGAGGAAGGGGGAAGCAGAGAAGCAGCTGTACACAGATTTGAAATTCTTCCCCCTTTTGGTGGAGGTGCGGTTTGTCACTGTGGACTACCTAAGGCAACTAAAATCAGTTTATGAAATTTTCTTCTCACTGGGTTAATTTTCTGGGGCTGTAAGCAGCCTTCTGATAACCAGAAATCAATTTTGTGAAGCTCTTATAAACACAGAGCTAATAATTTGGTAAAAATGTCCTCTTCTCACAAGCGACTTGTCCTCTTTTTCTAGGAATATCTATGCCTGAAACATGCTAAACATCAAGACAAATCCTGGACCACATTGGAGAGACCAATGTCTGATGTTATTAGCAGGTGCTCTGCTAATACATAGGCCATGCTTCATGTAAGGAAGAAAAAAATGGAGACACAACTGATTGCACAAGACCAGCATGTTCTGATGATTGCTATTTTATTAGGAAAACTACCAGTTAATTCTCAATTAATATTTTCTGTATTCCCTTTAACATTTAGGCTTCTTTTTACGCAGTCATTGTAGACTTACCTTGGCGTCACTAATTACTATTCAAATGGCTATTTACATTTTTTTTCCCCTTATGGAATGTTTATCTGCTATAACGGTTAACAAATAAAAGTATTTTTTTTTAAGTCATCGTGGACTAGGGAAGCTTTTTACAACTTGTTGAATCTTTTAAGTTCTACAGGTTGTAAATGAGGATGACTGTCCACTGATAATATGTTGCATATGTTAGCAAGCATTTTAGTTATCAGTAAATCCTACCATGGAAAAGAGTCTTCTGAATATCTTTTGTGTAGAATTCCAAGTAATAAAATGAAAATACCAATTATTGAAACTCTATTCTATAACCTGCCTTTAAGTACAGTTGTCCTTCAATACAATTAATGTTTTCTAGTTCGTGTTTTACAGATAATATGTGAAACGTGTTGCACATTAATTTAAAGTATTTTAAGCATTAACAACATTACTTATGGACAATTATATTCTTCTATTTTTGCATATAACTTGAAGTAGTAATTTGAGCAACTGTGAATTAGTACATCCCTGCCATGAGCCACAGGCTATATATATCGTTGCTTGTTTAAGTAAATAAAAGAAGTTATTTTGCAAATCAAGAAACTGCAATTAGTAGAATATAAGTAGCTTGGCCAAGATACAAAATCTCTGGGCTAGGTATTCTAATTTTGCCCCTCTGGTTCTGCTCTCTGCTCATTTTCACCCTGCTTTCTGCCCAGGAAATTATCCACGTGGGTAGTATCCACCAGCTCCTTTGTCTTCTGTCTTTTATATGGTGTCAGCCAGTAGACAACACCAACAATCATTAGATGGCAGGAAGAGAAAGAAGCAAGAGTGTTAATTCTCCTGGCTTCTTCCTTGCCAGTCTGCATCTTGGCTTTGGCTGTATTCTTCTTCCAAAGTCAAAACATGTTGTTTGACACTTTCCCACAGTCACTGGTTCTCACGTTCCAGAAAATGCTCCTACTCCTTTCCCTTTCAGACCTTTAATGCCTTTCTTCCTTATACTGGGATTCTTATTATGCATGTTTGGCTAACATAAGCCAAATAACACTATTATGAATTATTAGTCATTCTATTAAATCCTATTAAACCTTTTCAATTCCTCTCCTGAGAGTATATCAATTTAGTCTAGGACTTTGACTTATATAGACACTGTCATCAGGACTGGCTGCAGGAAACAGAACCTCAGAGTAGAATTCTAGTGTTGAATTACGCACATATTTGATGAGTGCACTGTTCATCTTCCTGCCAGGAGAAATGGAGCACAAAGATCTTTGGCATACAGTGGCATCAATCAGGCAGGTGGAGGGCAAGCCATTCAAAGAACATGTGACTGGGATTCAGAGTCACTATTGCTAGAATGATTAATATAACAAGCAAGGGATAGGCTGGCTCCTTCTGATAGCCCTAGAGCATATATACAGAGAAATGAGCTAACTGAAAAACTCTAATGTATGTCCAACTCAGGAGGATGTGAAAACACTTAAGGGCCACCCAGACAGCTTTAAAGATGGCCTTGATCTCCTACAGCTTCAGTACAGAGATGGCTAAAGATCAAGCCCATTTAACAGCTACACTTGTCACAGAGTTGCAGTCCTGATGCATCTGATGCAAGATTCTTTTACTAAAGTAAGAGAACTAATGGAGAAGGAGGCGCAAATGAGACACAGGATGGAAATATTTCTGCAGAAAGAATCAAGGCTAAGAAGTTTTAACTCTTAAATCATCTGAAGGGTCCTCATCTGTTAAAGCAACTCCTCCCTGCTGAATGAAGGAACCAGACTTCTCATCATAAACTTTTGCAGTGACGACGCCTGGAACAATTGTCCCCTCCTCAGCAACCTCATGGGGCCCAGACCCATAATGAAAGTCAGATTCCAACAGAGCCCAGACAGAGAAGAAAAAGACTATGTGAGGAAAGACTATGTACAACAAAAAAACTGCAAATCATTTTTGATTTGAATTGACAAAAATCTGGGAAACATATTGGAGTGGCTTCTGAGGGTATTAGCCAAGAAGCATACAGAATATCTAGATTCACTCATCAGGGTGCAAGGATTGCATACATTAGCTTAAGCAGCTGGAGAGGGGAGTTTTGCTGACAGATTATTAGGTTATTTAATTAAGTCCAATTTATCTCAATCAATGGGGTTCCACTGTCATAAATTTCCAGCAACAAAGTAGATGGGCAGGCCCTTGAATTATTCTTTAACACACATATTCAGATAATTTAAAGTCTATTGGTTCAAACTTTGTTGAGGTGCATTAATGAGGATTCATGAAATAAATGTTTTTTTCCCCAAAAAATTTGTATGTTGAAACTCTAATCCTAAACGTGATGGTATTTGGATGTGAGTCTTTGAGAGGTAATGAGATCATGAGAGTGAAGCCTCCATGATTAGTGCTTTTATAAAGAGAGGAAGAAGCATGGAATCTCTTCCTCTCTGCCACTTGAGGGCACAAAAAGAAAGTGTCTACAAATCAGGGCCTCACCAGACATCGATCTGCTGACACCATGATCTTGGACTTCCTGGTCTCCAGAACTATGAGAAATAAATGTCTGTTATTTAGGCCACCCAGTATGTGGTATTCTGTTACAGCAGCTTGAACTAAGACACCAGCCTAAGTCAGCTCACAAACCTGATGCCCCTTGATTGACAGGCAGCCAGGTTACATGAGGAAGAACTTACATCACAGCCCACTTTCATATCTGGGAATATCTCTCCAAATCTTTCCCTAAAGGTACCCGTAGCCATTTAGCTGAGTGTCTGCATTAGTCAAGGGGCAATAGCTAGAGTTTACAAGTTTATGCTGTCTGTGTTCTCACACTAATCTGCTGAGCTTCCACCAAGTTTCATTGCTTAGAGTAGAAATTTATCGAGGACAAGTGATTAAATGAGTCTTGGCGCAAGTCTAGCTCATAAGGGTCCAAATGAACCACAAACCCATCCTTTGGTTATTGTCCCAATTTTAGAATTCATGGTGAGAATGGATATACTTAGCAGCACATAGAATATTCAGATTAGTTCCCAGTTCTGTGAAGTGAGTTATTATATTAGGAAGGGTCAAGTGGAAGCCCTAAAACTATTTCTTTTCAGCCCTCATCCCCCACAGTAGCAAATTGAAAGATTTATTGCATCCATGAGGGCACAGAAAAAAATTGGTGCCACCATCAAGCCATCTGGGGGTGCAGGGGTTTTCCTGACCTGTTCCCAAAGGAATTGCCTGAATGTCCAGTAAAAAAAAGGCAAGTGGGCATTGCAGAATGATAAGGGATAATTAAAAGTTAATAAGCTGATGGTATTAATTCCAACTGTGCTTACAGGTATGATATCTTTACTGAATCATATGCCTTTGGTATATGGCATGCAGCTACTGACCTAGCACTATGCTTTATTTTCAACTCCCTTCAACAAAGATCACCAGCTCATTTTGCCTCATGAGTCTTGGACAGCAGACTAACTACTTTCTTTTACCTCAGGAAAACGTCAACATTTCTGCTTTCTGCAATGTATAGACTTCAAACTCTCAATAATCTTAACAGCACATAGAATGCTACAGCCGCTGCTCATTGATGATATTGTGCTAATTAGACTTAGTGAGTAGGATGCACAAGACTTAATAAAAATATATGACAGAGGAAGAATATAAACCCCACAAAATTCGAGGGACCTGACTAAATGAAGAGGTTCCTAGCAGTAAAATAATCTGAGAAATTTAAGAAAATTCTGTGAGAGACAATTTTCTGTCTCTTGCACTAGCTACGATAAAGAAAGAGGTGCATTTTGGCAGGCTGTTCTGACTCATTGACCAAAATCTGCTAATTTGACATGTTAAGGGGGGCCTTAGCCAAGTCAGCACTTCCAGGAGGTAGAATAAATTCTCTGCCTCTTGGGTCTCATGACCCAGACATATCAATGGCAGGTAGAGAAGCTCTATAGAGCCTCCGAAAAGCCTCAGTAGTAGAATCATAGCACTGGCACTTTTCTGTTGATAATTATTCTCCATTTCAAAAGCAGTTCCTAAGACTAGACATCTGACTTCATGACATAGGTAACCAAATAACTGCAACTTAACTGCCATTATGAACTGGTGTTAGATGATCCTCGAACCACAAAATTAGAGGTACACAACAACGTTTTATTGTTAAATGGAAATGACATTTATAAAGCTGAGCCTGTGCAAGGCCTGTGCAAGTCCAGGGGACCTAGATAATTTGTCATTGCAATGTGTTCATTGCAGAAAATTGCTATTTTGACACACCCTAAATACAACAGCACAAAGCAGCTGCATAAGATTTTCAGTTATCTGCACCAACTTCCAACAGACAACTGAGAGTAAAATTGACCATTAGTTGTTATTAATCTTTTGAATAACTGTCTTGTGAGGACGATATTGTCTTTGAGGAATGGTTTCTCCTCATTGGGAGATGATTTACTCTTATTAACCTAAAAAATGCATGTCGCATTTTTTTTAACCTTTAAAAATTGAATTCTAACAACATTATTCTGATGAGTGGTACATTCTTTTCTTTTACATTTTCTAAATGTTATTTACAATGTTTGATTTGTATCTTTTTTTGTCTTTTTGAGTGCTTTTTATAGCATCTGATTTGCTACTTAAGCATTTTATTTTCACTTCTACAAAATTCTTAATAGCCTTTATATTTATTGTTAAAATATTAAATTTTTGCTTTATATATTATTTCATTTTATCATTCTTATTAAACAGGAAGATGCTCACGTGCATGCATAAACATGTTTGGAATAGCATACCCTGAGGCTTTGTCTTTTCTTAATACATATAAACTGACTTACACTAAACCCCTTTTAATCGCCCAAACATTATCCATGCTTACTAGAAACAAAGTTTCCCTCAAATTTGTCACCAATTATAATCTTGACCTTTCTTCTAGAGTCAGATGATTCTTGATATTCTTAACTGATCGGTAATGATTAATCTACTTTCTATACCCAGTTATCCTGAGTTGCATGCTGGCTGGGTTTTTGAATTGCAGCTAAGAGAGTATGATTCATTATTCAGATTTGCAATATCAGTCATGTGGCACCCATGGGAGCTGAAGAGATTCTTTCAATTAGCTTTTCTTTTTCTTTTTCTTTTTTTTTCCCCCAGTCTTGCCAGGAGGTAGCACACTTCCAAAAATATGTCAAAAATGTTAGTCCAGGCAAGACGAAGAAGTAACTGAGGGCTTAGGGCAATCCTTAGTATGATCATTTATTCAAGTCTGTATTTCAGTGGTGGTATAAGGGGTTACTGAGATGGAACATTACACAGTCACACACATCCCCTTGGGCCTTTTGAGTACAAATATGCCAGACATAGAAGAAAGCAGTATTGAGAGATGTCTAGAAAGGTTCAAGGAAAAAACAGGATTACTTTTAGACGATTTGCCTAATTCCTATACCTCAAAGCTTGTTTCTCCTTATGATAGTATTTCCTACTTACTGTTATCATTATATTTTCTGCATATTTCTAACAGACTCCTGCAGCTGTCAGAAATCAGCTCGGCTTCATAGTCTCTTTAAGCCTAAATGTAGACATCTGCTATGAATAAACCTCTTATAAGGCATCCTCCTTGATGAGATCATCAATCTCTCTTTGTTTTTCTTAAGATATCTCTCATCAAAATTAACTAGGATTATTTCTGAAACATATTCTGCTACCCTCTCTTCTCTACCAATCGTTACAGTGAATTGCATCCACCTCTGAATTCCTTTAAGCCATTCAGAATAATGGGTGGAGGATTGGGATATTTGGATCCCACTTATACATGTCACAATCACTCTCAGAATAATCATCTCTGGACTCCCCTCAATTTCCCACATGCACTAATGTGGTCTATAGCAGCCCCTGGGAAAACTCCACAGGTGGGTAAATTAAGCTTGTAAATATACATCTTTTGAGTAATTTTTCAATAGCTTTGAAAGTGACTTAGTATATCTTTTTATGATGTATGCCTACTTCTTTCTTGGTTGTTATACTAATGCTATTTGGTTTGTTAGATATTATGCTTCTGAGGTCAAAATTATGGAAGAACCAGAAATTTCATTTTGTTTTATTTTAGAGCCATTATTTAGTACTAAGTTGTATTACCTGCTATTATTTTCATTGTCTGTACACTTTTCTTTTTGTTTGATATATGGCTCTTTTTCCATAGATTATGTTTACTTATTTCTGAAATGTTATTAAAACGTAATAATATAATGTATTGCCAAGAAATTGCTAAGAAATTATCATTTTTTTGTCAAGAGCTGTAAGTCATAAATTCTACAAGGATGCTATTACAATGGCTTTTTAATTCAAAAAGTTATTGTGCATGGTAGAAAAGATGTTAGTTTTTTTCATATTTTTCAATCACCCAACATTATGCCTGAAACATAATATTAAATGGGAGTATGCACTGGACCCAGCACAGAATATGACCAAAACCCAGTTATTCTATCTAATTACCTGAAATATGGCAAGCAAATTTTTTAAACAGAGGAACCCTTAGTGGTCTCATACGAAGTTAGAAATAATATTTGATTGACAGAGTTTCTCTAAGGGTTAATATAGTTGTGTATACAAATTATTTTCTAAAGAAACAGATTAACTTGTAGCAGACCAGATCTCCCAATGAGAAGACTAGAAAACAGGAGAAAGATAGATTGTAAAAAAAAAAAAAAAAGTCTTTGAAGGCATAAGAGAGTTACCAAGGTAGCTAGCGCTTGGGAGTTAAGACCTAGAGATCAGGGACACACATTGCAGACTAACTGATGCAGTATTTCCTTCCAACACACTCCCCAACTCATATGTGACATGGGCTGAGAGGCTGAGTCAAACAGAAAGTGTGGACTGGAGGGCAGAAAGCCTGAGCAGAGAAAACTACACAAATAATCTTTTTAGAGTGATTCCTCATGAAGCCAGGCAAGTTGGACAGTACACACCAATACAGAAAATTTCTTTCACATGGCTA
>NW_007728744.1:264241-265047 GCF_000696425.1 Galeopterus variegatus | reverse complement strand
TTCTCTCACATGTTCTCCATTGCTGAATCAATCAGTTATTAATCCACCACTTACACAGTGCGTTGTGAAGGTGCATCCAGACTATCAGATCACTGAAGATTGAGTGCCTGTTATATGCCAGGGGCTGTCCCAGTACTATCGTTTATATCAACCCATTTCAGCCTCAGACAACCCTGTGAATTAAGCATAATTCCTAAGATTCGGTAGTAACATGAATTCAGGACACCTGCTAAATACACATAGCATTTTATTTAATAATGAATAGTACCAACAAAAGTATATACTGTTATTTCCATTTTACAACTAAGGAAACTGAGTCTCAAAGTATTCATGTAAGTCACTAAAACCATTTAGAAATTAAATATCACAGTCAGAATTTAAATACATATTCCACACGCTAAAGATATGTTGTTCCTCCCTACAATCTTTTGCTCAGTTCCTCGAGAGGACTAAGATTTTAANTATAATGCATCAAGAAATCGATCAGTGGTTTTTACAGTATGGAAGGATTCAAGGTGACCTTTCGTATCATTTTTCATATTTATTCTGTTTTTTAATTTTTTTACTAAATGTAAATTATGTCAATAAGTCAAACTTCAGAAGATCCTAATGTGGACATCACATCACCAGTTATGCTAGTGCTCTCTCTCACTCTTCTAGAAAATAAAGTGGATAGATCCACTGCTTGTTTTGGTTTCTGTTTTGTTTTGTTTTTGCCTTGCACTCTGACATGGATTGATTGTGCTTCTCTCACATGTTCTCCATTGCTGAATCAATCAGTTATTAATCCACCACTTACACAGTGC
>NW_007728744.1:258599-264038 GCF_000696425.1 Galeopterus variegatus | reverse complement strand
CAACAAAAGTATATACTGTTATTTCCATTTTACAACTAAGGAAACTGAGTCTCAAAGTATTTATGTAAGTCACTAAAACCATTTAGAAATTAAGTATCACAGTCAGAATTTAAATACATATTCCACACGCTCAAGATATGTTGTTCCTCCCTACAATCTTTTGCTCAGTTCCTCGAGAGGACTAAGATTTTAATAGATTAAATTACTTCTCTAAGGGCGCTTAGCAGATAAGAGCTGGGAATGGGATTCCAATTTATGTCTTTGGACTCCTTCCAGCAAAACTGTATTAGAATTTTGGGATATGTCTGTTTGTCTACCTATCTATCTATCTATCTATCTTTCTATTTATCCATCATCTATCCCATAACTCCCCGTCCATTCCATATCCCCTAGGGATATTGCCATTAAAATTCATCATAATGTTAGCATGTATTAGAGGCTCATAAATAAACTTTCTGTGGAACACGTAATGGTAATTGGAGATTTTCAGTGAGACAGAAATTATTGCAGCTCATCTATATTCCTGGTTCTTCTTTCTTTCTGGGGTTTTGAGAGAAATATACTTCCTCATCCTCGTGGAGTTAGGTATAATAGAATAGCGTGATGTGAGTACACACCCGTTTGGGAGGGAAATATTTCAGAACTGATGTATGACTCCTGATACTCTGTTCCCCTGGTCTGGCAAATCTTGACAAGTTGCATTGAGATGTACAATAACATGTTGGAAACCATGTTAGCTTGGATCTGTGATTCACCTAGCCAACCTGCATAAGACATGAAGCATGTGCAGTATATAAACAGTTGTGTGGAAGCCAGTGAAACTTTAAGATACTCTACTTCTGCATAAACTCGTCAATACTGACTAAGTACCCTTGACTAACTACAACCTATGATTTGATTGAATACTCAAGAAACACTTATGACCTTGCATTCAAAACAAATTAGTAAAGTGCCTAATATATGTCAGGCAATATACTAGGATCTGTAGAAATCGTGGTGAGTAAACCGCAGACAGTCGTATCTGTCCTCGTGAAATTCACCTGGTAAAGGACTCACTTGACTATTATACTTTAGGAGTACAAAGGAGCATGACACTATTGGCAACTTTCCCAAAATATATAAAATGATAAAAATCTTGTTTTGCTTTTTAAGACAAATAGAAGCAAAATAGAAGCATTTGAGTTAGTACTGTATTTTTGACAGTATTAACTACGATTTGTGAGAAAGAATAGGTTAAATGTATACTTAACAGGCATGCCAAATGATTGGTGAAAGACGGTTTACGCATTTGAATAGAATTAATAGATCAATGTCTTATTATGACAAATCTTAAAGGAAAAAAATAGTTGATAAAACTGTTTAAATGGTTTATTGCTGTCCTTAAGTCCCCTACTGCTCTGCACATGGTCTTGTGATTCTTGACTCTAAGTTTCATGGTAAAATGAGCTGACATTTTATTCTCTCTTTGCTATCTCAAGAAAGACATATCCCTTCAGGAAAATGTGGGCTCCACCTTCCACCTGCACACACCTCGCAGACGACAAACACTGGTAGTCAGCAGAGCTGAGTGTGCTGGCCTCTTCACTGCTGCCTCCCCATCTAATCAGACAATCTAAGCGTTTAATCATTTAGCAAGTCCTCAGAATTTTCTGATCAAGCATAAAAATGTATACATTTGAAATGAGACAGATTCATCAATGTTATTTATAATTCCTTTATTGTTTCTGTAATTTATTTTAGTAGTATTGTATGTGTTTTGGGGTAAAACTAATAGTTAAGCAGTTGGAGCTATGGAAGTACATCTATATTTTTACATTAATTTCTATGAAAATATTTTTTCATATTTTTGTGTACTTTTGTGTTTCCCTCAAATTTATTAAGTCCATGTGAAATACCTCAAAATTTTGACTCAATAATTATAACACCTAAGAGAAAAACTAACTGGAAAAACCTAAAATATCCATCAACAATGGAATAGATAATTTGTAGCACGTTCACACAAAGAAATACTATATGGTCATGGAAATTAATGAGGTGCTGTTACACACAACAACATGAATAATTCTCATTAAACTAATATTGAGTAAAATATGTCAGACATAAAGTAAAACATTACTCATGTTATATAAAGTTCAAAAATGTTAAAAGCAAATCGTATATACTATATTAATATAACATTAATATTATAATATATTCTATGAGAATTATTAATATAATAATATATTCTCTATGAAAATAATGATTATCACCAGAGATGACAGTTGCAGGTTTTAGAAGCTTCAGTATTCTGATAATTTTCTATTTTTTGATCGTTGTTCTGTGTATGGATTTATTTACTCTGTGATTATTCACCAAGCTGTACTTCCATGGTTTGCATAGTTTAGAGGATGCATGTTATACTGTAATGAGAAGTATATTTAAGAAGTCTAATATTTTTTGGCCCTTGTGTCCTCTTCCAAAGCAATGCAATGTTAAATCTTTTATAGCCTCCCAAGTTATATGCTATTGTTTTTATACGCTATCTATTTGCATATTATCATGTTTAACATTTCCTTGTTCTAAGTTACTTTCTCAAGCTCTTCATCTGTGGTACTTTTCTATCTGTCTGAAAAACACCCATTGTGTTTCTTTTGGTAAGGGTACATTCATATAGTAGGTGAATACTATTCAGTTTTTGATTGTTAAAAAAAATCTTAATTTACAATAAATGTTCAGGTAAATAATTTTATATAAAATTATTGATTTATTTTAATACATGGAATATGTAATTCCGTTTTCTTTTGTCTTTTATATTTTTCTTGTTGAATAGTCAGCTGTCAGATTTCATATCTCTTGTAGTTTTTTGCTATTTTTGTTTTACCATATGACTATATATGTTTTCTTTCTTTTTTTAAGTAAAAATTAGATAAAATAAATGAAATTTAGATTGAAAAAACTTTTTATTTGTTCACCTAAAAGAAAATTTTACTGTGCTAAGAAAACACTTTGTGTCATTATCTTATTAAATCTTCACTACAACTCTATGACTAGGCATTGTGATATCCCCATTTTATGAATAAAGAAACACATAGAGAAAGACTAGGAAATTTGGTCAAATGCCTATGGTGAGAAATAGGTGGAAAAAATTTCAAAATCATATTTGTCTGACTCTAAAACTTGTGTTTATGACTTCTGCACTATGCTTTGCCTTGTGTACATTTCAAAATAAATGGAAAATTAGGAAGATTTTTTTGAAATCAATTTTGTTATTAAAACTATTTTCACTTTTTCACTGAAAACATTAACCTATGTAAGTATATACCACAATTGCACACCCCGCAAACATATGTAGACATGATTTTTGTATCGAAACTTTAGCACTGTTCAAAATCGCAGTGTCCTCTTATGAGTTGAGCTGCCTTCCTGGCTCTTAAAACAAAAAACCTTGGAATAATCTTCAAGTTCAATTCAAATCTACCATCAAGCAGCAGGAACTCATCTTTTCAAAATGTGTGATATTTTTTCCACTGAGTTTATCTTTCTTAAATGCTTAGGGACATAATTATATAAAAATTTGTAATGAGTATGAGCATCCTTATGTTCTCAAATCAAATATACCAAAATGCCAACTATGTTTTGAAAATGTGTATTTCTCATTGCTATAAGTTTGATTTTCTACTATTCCAAAGACTTGTAAAGATTCAGTGTTAATCTGTGTATGCTTTTTAGTTTTTTTTTCTTGCTTCAGGATCAGTGGAGACAAATCTGTCTCTATTAGAATGTCCTCCCCTGACTAGAATGCCATTTTCTAATTCCTTTCATGGTGGGCTGCATTATTCCTAGAGACTTAGACCTGTCAACAACGTCACTGAGAATCCTTCATTTTTCTCCACTCGTCACCCACCGCCATTTTCTAATTCCTTTCATGGTGGGCTGCATTATTCCTAGAGACTTAGACCTGTCAACATCGTCACTGAGAATCCTTCATTTTTCTCCACTCGTCACCCACATCATCTCCATCTTGGTGAGGTGCTCTCCAGTGTGATTCCCTAACTTACTCTACATCATACTTCTATTAACCACAGATTGTTGTAATTAGTTAGTTATTGTTGTCCTCAAGCTCATTTTGTTTTGCTTGAAATGAGGGTCTGTTTATACTGTTTTTATTTTTTTTTTGGAACATTTTTTTGTATACTTTTTCAATTAAGTTGATGGTCCTGCAAAATAGAATGTTTTGAGTTAAGATGTCAATTGCAATTCCCATGGAAACCAATAAGAAAATACTTTTTTAAAATATATAATAAAGAAAACAAGGGAATTAAAGTGGTGTAATACAAAATACATACTTAACATAAATAAGGCAGTAATGGAGAAATAAACAGAAAAAACATAATACATATATAAAACGGACACCCAAATCAAAGATGCCGATCATACATTATTAGTACTTATGTTGAATGAAAGTGAACTAAGGATTCCAATCAAAAGGCAAATAATGGTAGAAGGGATAAATATAAAAATAAAAAAGCACAATCCAACTATATATGTTTTCTACAAGAGACACACTTTAGATTCAAAGACAGAAAGGGGTTGAAGATGAAAAGAATCAGGGGACATATACTTTACCGTTTTTGTAACAGCTTTATTGAGATATAATTCATATATTACATAACTCACCCTTTTAATGTGTACAGTTCAATAATTTTTAGTATTTTATCCCATGATTGTGCAATCATCACCACAATCTAATTATAAGATTTGTCCTTCCCCATACTCTCCCTGTGCTAAGCAAACAAAGTCTTCGTATTAGCTGTCATTAGTGCAATGGTAAATATCTAGTAAATTTTAAATACATTTTTGCCTGAAAATACAAGAAGGGATATGTATTGGGTTTATATGGATGCCCTAAAAATTATCACAAATGGGATGGCTTAAAACAACCGAAATTTAATGTCTCATAGTATGGGAAGCTAGAAGTTTCCTCCCCCCAGGGAGAGCATTAACCCATTCATGAGGGATCCGCCCCCATGACTCAATCAGTTTCCAACACTGCCATACTGGAGATCAAATTTCCACATCAGTTTTGGAGCGGACAACGCATCCAAACTCCATCAATGTGGGACAAATTCAACCCTTAACATGATGGATGAATGAGCAGTGACATCCTTCTTTCCTGTTTGCAAAGGCTTTCATCTTAAATATGCTGACAATAAATAATGTTAGCATTTCTACCTCTCCAGATAGCAATTCTTTCAGAACATATATGATTTTACAGAAATTCTATGAGCCACACAGAGTAATTTATTACTAATGTGGGTTGCTATATTGGACAGAAATGAGCCGATTGCTTCTTAATCCAAATTTTGTTTGTGTTTCTACCTAACATCTATGGTCTGCAACTTCTCCTTGAGGATATCTCCGGTGGAATTACAAGCGAGAGACTCCAGCTATCATACCCAC
>NW_007728744.1:255497-258243 GCF_000696425.1 Galeopterus variegatus | reverse complement strand
CTTCTCCTTGAGGATATCTCCGGTGGAATTACAAGCGAGAGACTCCAGCTATCATACCCACAATGGACTTTCTCAAAAATAATGTTATCTGCTTGAGTAAATAGTTCAAGTTAGAGCTGCATTCTTAAACATGAGTGGTAAAATTTGGTGACGCATTTTTTATCTTTATTTTCCATGTACAGCTTTCTGGTGAAATCCAGAGATTATTCTTAGCTCAGAAATAATTTTATACCTAAAGAATAATTTCTGACCCGAGATCCCTACATCTCAAAATAGAAGAATTGATCAACAAAAGATCAGATAACAATTTACATGAGAATTGAGGCAGAAAATGATTTGAGAACTATGCAGTAGTCCTCATTAGATATCAATAGCCAAGCCCGATGTGAAAATTTATTAGGAGTTAGGTGAAGAGGAGAAAAAAGAAATGAGTAAATGTTAATTTTAAGGATCTGAATTTGTGAGAAGTGTTATAGGGTTCAGAGAATGACAGAGACCAAAGCTTGCTGAAGATATGAGATCACCAAGGAAGTATAGAGAGAGGGAAACAAAAAAAGGATCCCAGAGAAGAGAAAAGGTTCTTTAGGTGTGCGTTTAGTAAGTGTTTATCAATTATAATCAGTTATAAGCAATTCATGGCTGAGTTTCTAAGGCCAGATTTCCAAAGGAACTAGTTTGATAGAACTTTCAAGTACTATTAATCTTGCAATGCTTAATCTGCACTACAAAATAAACTTTTATCTGAATCAAAGTAGAAATACCAAATAAATCACAATTAGATTGACTGTCAGGTTTTTTAATTTTCTTTTTATAATTAGTTTTTTGATTTATGTTCTTTTTTTTTTTATAAAAAAAAGAAACTTAAAACCTTGATAGCTTAATGTTTTTGATGAGCTGGTTTCTTCAATTATTTCTTTCAAGTATTAACCTGTTTTTCCCTTAACATTTATTCCAACTTTAAAGGAGGATAACTATTAGTTGGAAATGTCGTCTACTGAAGTGTAAGTGCTTAATTGCTTTTAAGATGTATTTTGGCTAACAGGAATTAAGTTCTTTTATCCAATTTGAGTTCTCATGTTCTGATATTTATCAATATTCCTGAGTTTGATATTATAACAATATTGTTTGAGTACTTAAACTTTTAAATGGAACAGTGAACAGTTCCCGTTTGTAGCTTTTGTTCATCACTTGGTGACAGTATTGAATGAAGATGTATTTTTAAAAAATCATTCTGGGGCTGGCCCGGTGGCGCACTGCTGCAACAGTGCGCCACTTGGGAGCGTGGTGGTGCTCCCGTCGAGGGTTCAGATCCCACATACAGACTGGCCACTCACTGGCTGAGCGAGGTGTGGGCGCAACGCCGAGGGTTGCGATCCCGTTGCCGGTCCTGGTCCGGTACGGGCGCGACACTGAGGGTTGCGATCCGTTGCCGGTCACGAAAAAAGACAAAAAGGAAAAAAAAAATCATTCTGCTCATTTCAATTTTAAAAGTATTGAATGTCTACACTTTCCGTATGATTAATAAAGTTTTCTGGACCATGTGGAGATTACNCGACACTGAGGGTTGCGATCCGTTGCCGGTCACAAAAAAAGACAAAAAGGAAAAAAAAATCATTCTGATCATTTCAATTTTAAAAGTATTGAATGTCTACACTTTCCGTATGATTAATAAAGTTTTCTGGACCATGTGGAGATTACACTTGTGAATAATGCATAGTTACTTCCTTTAAGAACTGTTACAGATTAGTAGTTTAATAAAACAGGGAAGTGAACAAAAGAACAGAGGGGCTGAAAATAGGTTGAAGAAACACTGTGAGGCCTGTGCTGTTTTTATAAGTTCAGATTACTTACAAAATTAATACACAGATTCTTTCTCTCCAAGAGTTTTACTTTTTGTAATTTGACCTGGATGTTTAACAGAAAAATTATAGCAAAAAATAGCTATTAGAGTGTTTGTATAAGTGGATTAATTAACTTGATATGGGCACAAAGTAAATCCTACTCAAGTATCAATTAAAAAAAGCATTCTTGCTGGAATTAAAATCTTTTTAAATGTTCCATTTGTTTGTTTACTTTGTAAATAGAAGATAAGATTTATAAGGGTTTAAATTCATGTTCCACCTCTATTTTTTAGACCTAGTTTTCTTAAGTCAATATGAGAAAGATTATAGCTCATCTACTATGTTTTATGGATTAACAAAGAGTTCTTTTTCACTCATCAAATTTTAAGCTTTGTTAGAAGCATGAAGTGTACTTTACAAAAAGATAACATTCCTTGGAAAGAGAATCTTGCTCAGAAATGAGCCTATAAGATTTCGGACATGTGGTTTGCTTTTTTTTTTAATATAGAAAATTTCTGTTAGTGATGTATAAGAGATTTTAAACAATGGAAAACGAAAGATAAGAAAGGCTAAGTGGTTTAAAGTTATTTCATATCTGGATGGATTCCAGTGATAGCTTGACACTAAAACAATCTACATTGTGTAGCAGAACAGTTGAAATCACCGTAGACATCTGGAAACATTCCAGGCATTATGGATTGCTGACCAGAGGCAATTCCCCCTTAACAGCTAAGAATGTACAAGCAAAATCCTAATTCTAAATTTATAGAAAAGAAAATGCTCTTGTAAAAAAAGATTTTGTACATTTAGAAAATAAAGTCATAAAAATTGTTTGAAAGTGATAATAATGATAGCGAATATGTTCAAATTACCCAAATTTTTCGATATGACCATTTTACTTAGCA
>NW_007728744.1:252780-253963 GCF_000696425.1 Galeopterus variegatus | reverse complement strand
CATGGTTATTTACACCATTCCAAGCACAATCTTTAAGAAACTTGGAAATAAATAAATGTTATAGGTTCTTAAATATTAAAGTATAACTTTAAATGACAGCAAAAAAAATTCACATATTTTGAAAATCATCATCAACTGACAACTGGAAATATATTAAATATTATTTAAAGAACACAGATTTTTTGACGCTGTGACATCAATTTCCTTTGTAATTATCATTAATTTGCATCAGCAAATGTGAATACAATTGAGAAACCATAGATGGGCACAGCTCATGTATTATATAGATGTTGGCCACTATTACTTGTCACTGTTGTCTTCAGTATTAAACCCTACGTAGCAATGGGGACTTTCTGCCTCTCAGAATGTGTGGATCAGATATTTTTAGTGTTTAAGATCCTTCCTTATTATGATCTAGCAGTTGTTTCCTACATCAACACTATAACATAATTTATTATATGATGGATTTTCTAAAAGATAGTCCATCTTGGACTACCACAAATATGGAACATTTCTCAAAAATAATAATAGGCCTTCAACTCAAAAAGGTGAATTTTAATAACTTAAAACATTTATTACACTTCCTGTGAGTACAGATGTTTCTTGTTTTTGCTACTATTTTAGGCATATCATAATAATTCTGAGCGAAGTATTTCTAATGTACGTATCTAGGGGTTTAGTTGGAAAAAAGTTAAATTGGGAGTTTTACAGACCTTCATCAGATTTCTACCTCTATGAATTATTTGACTTGTAATTTTATTTTTTAACTTATAATAATACCTTATAATAATACATGTAAACTATTCAAATTGTATGCCTGAAACTGCTAATTCTATGGATTAAAAGACAAATTTGATAATAGATCCAAGGACAGTACCTGGTTCAATGTAAGAGAAAACTGAGTTGGGGCTACTACTGCTTTCCTGATAGGGGTCTCTATTCCACTTTACTGATGTATTTGTCTATTTCTTTGCTAACATCAGGCTATCATGATACTTTATAGTGAGTCTTGAAGGTAGTGTAAGTCCTTTGGATTTCTTCTTCTTTTTCATTATCATGTCTTTTGCTTCTCTATATAAACATTAGACTCAAGTTTGTTGATACCCACAAAATAGCTTGCTAGAATTTTGATTGGAATTATAATGTACCTATAGATCAATTATGGAAGAATTGATAGCTTAAC
>NW_007728744.1:248036-252131 GCF_000696425.1 Galeopterus variegatus | reverse complement strand
ATCAAAATCTGTGGGATGCAGCAAAATCAGCACTTAGAGGGAAGTGTATAACATTGAATGAATATATTAGTAAAGAAAAAAAAAATATTAGTAATCTAAGCTTTTCCCTTAGAAAATAGAAAAAGAAGAGGAAGGTAAATCAAAAGTATGTAAAGAAAGAGATACAATAAAAATTACGGCAGAAATCAATGAAATGAAAAGTAGGAATTCAAAAGAAACCAAAAATCCAAAAGCTGGTTCTCCAAAAAGATAAATAAAATTGATGTCTCTAGCCAGGCTGAGGAAGAAAGACAGAAGACTCAAATTACTAATATAAGAAATAAAAGAGGAGATCCCAGGGACATTAAAAGGACAATGAAGATATATGTTAAACAACACTGTGTCCAAAAATTTGATAACCTAGATGTAATAAACCAATTTCTTGAAAGTCAAAATCTCCCAAAACTCACAAAAGAAGAAATATACAATCTTCAGAGACCTATACCTCTTACAGAAATTAAATTAGTAATTAATGACCTTCCCAAACAGAAAGCTCTAGGCCCAGATGGGTTCACTGGTGAATTCTACCAAAGAACATGTACCAATTCTCAACAATCTCTTTCAGGGGATAAAAACAGAAGAAATACTTGTTAAATCATTCTATAAGGCCAGCATTTCCCTAATTCCAAAATCAGGAAAAGACATTACAAGAAAAGTAAAATACTGATCAATATCTCTCATGAACATTAATTCAAAAATTATCAACAAAATATTTGTAAGTTCAATACAACAATGTTTGAAAAGAATTACATCCTACAAACAAATGGAATTTATTTCAGGTGTGCAAGTATGACCCAATACTCAAAAAATCAGTTAATGTAGTCTAGCACATCAGCAAGCCAAAGAAGAAAATCACATGATTATGTCAATAGATGCAGAAAAAACATTTCATAAAATTTTACAGCCATTCATGATGAAAATCTCAGTAAACCAGGAATAGAAAAGAATTTTTCCAACTTGGTAAAGAATATCTACAAAAATCTACAGCTAACATCATTCACAATGCTGAGAAACTCAGATTTCTAACCAAGATCAGAAATACAGAAAGTAGGTTCCCTTTCACCACTGCTTCACCACATTGAGCTGGAAGTCCTAGCTAATGTAATATAACAATAAAAGAAAATTAAAAGTATATATATTGAGAAGAAAAAAATAAAACTGTCTTTGTTCACAGGTAACTTGTCTATGTAGAAAATCTGAAAGAATCAACAAAAATGAACTCATAGAACTAGTAAATGATTGTAGTAAAGTTACAGGATGCATGGTTAATATACAAAAGTCAATCGCTTTTCTGTATAACAGTGCTTTGGACTAAATATTTGTGCCGCATTCCCCCATTTATACTACCCCAAAGTGATGGTATTAGGAGATGGGGCTCTAGGGAAGTGATTAAGTCATTAGGGTTGAACTCTCATGAATGGGATTAGTATCCCTATAGAAGAGACACAGGGAGTTTCCTTGCTGCTTTAGACATTTTATTGTTGTCGTTGCTTTTTTTTCCTAGGACACAGCAATAAGAAGGCTTTTTATAAACCAAGAATCTGACCCTCATCAGGTACAAATCTTTCCAGTGCCTTCATCTAGGGCTTCTACCCTCTAGAATTGTGAGAAATAAATGTTTGTTAATTACGCTACTGAGTCTATGGTATTTGTGTTATAGTAGCATGAACAGACGAAGAGAAATGGTAATGAACAAGTGGAATTTAGAATTAAAAATACAATACTATTTACATTAGCTCCCCCCCCAAAAAAAATAGGTGTAAATCTAACAAAATATATACAAGGTCGATATGAGAAAAACTACAAAACTCGGATAAAATAAATCACACAAATATTAAATAAGTGGAGAGGCATTTCATGTTCATATATAGAAACACTTAATATTGCCAATAAGTTAGTCCTTTCCAAATTAAAGATTTAATGCAAGCCCAATTAAAATCCCAGCTTGTAATTCTGTGGATATTGCCAAACAGACTGTAAAGTTTATGTGGAGAAGGAAAAAATCCAGAATTGCCAGGACAATACTTAAGAAGAATGAAGTTGGAGGACTGACACTACCTCTTGACTTCAGGATTTAATATAAAGCTACAGTAACCAAGACAGCCTGAGAGTGGCAAAAGAATAGACAGATCTATGGAATAGAGTAGAGAGCATAGAAATAGAACCACACAAACAGAGTCAACTGATTTTTGACAGAAGAGCAAAGATAATATAGTGGAGATAATAATATAGTCTTTTCAATAAATGGCACTGGGACAACTGGCATCATATGTGGGGGAAAAAAGGAATCTAAACATCCTTCACAAAAATTAACTAAAAATGTATCACATACCTAAATGTAAAATGCAAAGGTATAAAACTGCTAGAAGACAACATAGGAGAAAATGTAGATGGTATTGGGTTTGGCAATGACTTTTTACATAGAACACCAAAGGCATAATCCATGAAAGAAAGAATTAATAGCTGAACTTTACAATTGAAATGTTTTGTTCTGCAAAAGACACTGTCAAGAGAATGAAAAGATCAGTCACAGAATGAGAGAATACATTTAAGAAAGACATATCTAATAAAGGAGTTATCCAAAACATATAAAGAATCCTTAAAATTCAACAACAAAGAAACAACATAATTAAAAATTGGCAAAATGTCTTAGCAGACACCTCACCAAAGAAGATATACATGTGGCAAACAAACATATGAAAATGTTTTAAAATATATGTCAGCAGGGAAATGCAAATTAAAACAAGAGTGAAATAGCATCACACACTCATTAGCATGGCCAAAATTCAGAAAATCAAATGCTGGAAAGGATAAGGAGAAACAGGAACTCTCATTTATTTCTGGTGGAAATGCAAATTGGTACAACTACTTCAGAAGTCAAATTGGCAGTTTCTTATACAACTAAGCATGCTCTCATCATTTCATCCAGCAATAGTGCTTCTTATTTACATAAAGGAGTTAAAATTGATGTCCTCGTAAATACTCATGCACAGTTGTTTATAGCAGCTGTATTCATCATTACCAAAACCTGGAAACAACCAAGATGCCCTTCAACATGTAAATAGATAAGTGAACTGTGGTAGATTTGGACAATGGAGTATTATTTTGTGGTGAAGTGAAATGAGCTATCAAATGAGGAAAAAATCTGGAGGAAACTTAAATGTGTATTACTAAGTGAAAGAAGCCAATCTTAAAATTCTGCATACTATATGATTGCAACTATATAACATTATGGAAAAGGAAAAATTTTGAATGCATTAGAGAGATTAGTGAGTATCAGGAATTCATAGGTAGGAAGAGATGGATAGGTGGAGTAGAGAGAAATTTTAGAGTGGTGAAATTATTCTGAATGATACTGTAAAGGCAGACGCCTGCCATTATATATCTATGAAAATCCATAGACTGTAGAACACCAAAATCGAACCCTAATATGAACTGTGGACTTTGGGTCATACTGGTGTGTCAAAGTAGAATTATTAATTGTAATGAAGGTAGCACTGTGGTGGAGAATGTTGATAATGGAGGAGTTTATGCATGTTTAAGTGGGGTGGGTATATGGAAAATTTCTATATCTTCTGTTTAATTTTGCTGTGTTCCTAAAGCTGCTTGAAAAATTAAAGTCTTTTAAAAAATATTGAGTCTTACAATCTGAGAACATGGAATGTCTCTTTGTTTATTTAGATCTTCTTTGAGTTCTTTAATCAAGGTCTCTGAATATAATACGATAATATTTTATTAAATTTATTCCTGAGTATTCCACTGTTGCTATTATAAAATGTATTATATTTTTAATTTCAACTTTTTAGTTTTCATTGCTGGCATATAGAAAGATAATTGACCTTTGTATATTAATCTTGTTTCTGGTGACCTTGTTATAATCATTTATTTGTTTCAAGTGCTTTTGTTTGTTTTTGTTTTTTTTTTTGTTTGTTTTGTTTTGCTTTGATTGTTTGGGAATTTTACTTAAACAATTTTATGGCATCTGGACAGTTTTATTTCTTCCCTCTAAATCTGTATAAATATTATATTCTTGTCTTGTTTTATTGTATTAGCTAG
>NW_007728744.1:245551-247416 GCF_000696425.1 Galeopterus variegatus | reverse complement strand
TTTCTTCCCTCTAAATCTGTATAAATATTATATTCTTGTCTTGTTTTATTGTATTAGCTAGGAATTCAAGTACAATACTGAATAAGGGTGGTAAGAGGGACATCCTCATTTTATCCCAGATTTTAGGGAGAAAGTGTCCAGTTTTCCATCATGAAATATATTAGCTTTAGGTTTTTTGTTGATGTCCTTTATTAGGTTGAAGAAGGTCTTCTCTATTCCCAATTTGCTGAAAGTTATCACGAATGGTGGTAGAATGAATGTGTGTCAATTAAATCAGTTAATTGATGCAGCAGTTCAGGTCAACTACATTCTTTCTGATTTCCTTCATGCTTGCTCTATAAACCACTGAAAGACGTATGTTGAAGTCTCCAGCTGTGATTATAAATTTGTCTATATCTCTTTTCTGTACTTTATTTTGCCTCACATATTTTGACATGTTATAATTAGGTACACACAAATAAAGAATTTATATGTCTCCTTCTTGCCAGAAGAATTTTAGTTTTCTCTGGTGTGTTTGATTTCGTATCCCCTTTGTCTTTAGTATTTCCTAAAATCTCCATCTTAATTAGAGTCTCCACCTTGCAGCTCTTTCACCTATCATCCACTGTTATTATTCTAGAGCTGGATTGATGTGATGGTAAACTGTGGGAAGAGAAGAAACATTCTGTAATCCTATGATTTAGCCCTGGGCTCTGCGGGCCTTGGCTGTGAGATTCACTATTGTTTCTCATCATCCCCCACCCCGTTACGGGATGTAGGAAGGCCAGAGTATGCTGTAGTTGGGTAATTCCTTTATGACAAGTAGGAAAATATCTGGTAAATTCCCAGATCTATTATTAGGTAGGGTTTTGTTATGGAGAACTCTTTGCACTTGTTTCAAGATGGTCTTTCCCTCTTTGACCCTAGAAATACTAGTTTTCTGTTTTTTGTTTAGTCTCTTGATAATGAAAACCTGGTTGGGTTCCTGGAGGAAAATCCTATGAAAAAGAAAGAGTGGGTCTCCTAAGTATTTGGCTCCAGGATTTTCTCACTCTCATGCTAGCCCATACCCTGTCTCCAGTAAGTCATCCAAGTTACCATTTAAGCATTCCTACCAGTTTATTGCTCCAGGGGCTTCTGCTGTAGATTGCTTCTGCTACTTACATAGATTCAATCTTGGCTATACTTTTCTCTCTTCTCTGTCCTGTCTCTACAGACTTTGGGGTGGCTATTTGCCCTATAACTCTAGTTTTGATGGGTCCAAGAAAAATCCATTGATTTTCAGGTTTTTGTAGTGTTGATGTTGTTATGAGGATAAGAATGAAAATTTCCAATCTCCTTACCTGTTGGAGCTGAACCCAGAAGTTTAGTTAGTTTTAAAAATAATTTTTCCATTTATTCACGAATTCATCAACAATGCTCACCAAGAAACAAACATATATAAATTTTATTTGTTATTGATGGAGAGAACAGAACTGTAGCTTCAACACAGTTTTCTTTTCTTTTTCTTCTATATTCTTGCTAAAGTCAGTGCTGATTTCACTGTTGCTTTTCTAAAGTAGACAGAGATTAAAGTACTTATATTGTACTTATATCATAAAAGATGACAGCAGTATAGTACAAAGATGTAAGACAGAATAAGTTAACAAAATAAATCAGGTAGCATATTTCCACCTTTGAATTATTCAGAGAATGTGAGATATCTTAATACTTAATTTGCATTTCTTCAGCTAAAGCTTGCTAAAATAACAGAAGAGTTCTAAAGTATGCTATGATTTTAAATAATAGTAAACCTCCACTGGTATATGGCTTTGAACTACAAATTGTATTTATGAATTTCTAATATTAAATGCAGTTTTTCTCTTTAGGATTATTGTTACAAAAAA
>NW_007728744.1:243435-244867 GCF_000696425.1 Galeopterus variegatus | reverse complement strand
AAAAAATATAGATACCCATGATCTTGTTTTATGTTTTCTGAAATTGTCTAAACATTATATTGATCCATTTAAAATATTTAATTAACATGCCTGGAAATTATTGATTATACAATTTGTGTTCTCCCCTTTAAATTTAAACTCTAAAATGGGGAGGTTCACCAGTAAAGTACAGCTTCATCTGAATCAATTTTAATTTTTGAAGTTTTCCATCAAAACTCAACATGGAACATTTTATGCTCTTTGAATCACATGCATTTTTTTTTTCTTTTTTGTAGACAAATTTCTGGTATTCTTTATTTCACAACACAATTTTTATTACAGAGATCAGGAGAAAGATACTGTAGAATTGAAGCTTCACAAGAAACGAAAAGCAAAGTATAAAATAGGCTATAGCGTCACATTTTTCTACAGAAAGTTGAAGTAAAAAAAAATAGTCACAGTCAATTGTTGCTGGCAGGAAATGTATATACTGAAAGAGAGTGAGATTTAAAAATGCTATCATGGAAGAGGATTAATATTTACTGAGAAAACCATTTCTCGCACGCACTCATTTGTCTAACAAAACACAAATCGTTCGTGTGATACTTTCCTCTTCCAGATTAGCAAAAGAAAGCTTAGTGAGGCTCAGTAGTTGGCTGTTTTGTTTTGTTTTGTTTTCCTCAAGTCATAAGGACATTTTGTATCAGATTAAGGATCTACTCAGAATCTGGACCCAGGTCAACCACCAAATGGGGTATTCATGTTCTTGGATTCTAAAAATAATAGTTTACTTTCCATTTATATTTCACAAAACCTTGGGCTCTTTAATGATGCATACGGCCTTGGGTAATTAACATTTTCCGATTGAAAATTGCATATGAAATAAACAAATGATTCAAGCTCATTTTAGTTTTTTTTGTCTAGTTAAATTAGACATGAGTGACCTTTTAGAAAGTGGTTTTAATCAAAGGTATGCTGTGTTCTTTACACTTGTTTCTTTGGAAAACAAAAACAAACAACAAACCAAAAAGATTCATACATTTTAATGAGTAAATGCTTATTGTTTCCTCAAGGAAATACCTTGATTTATCCCAATAAATACTTTACAGCAATGCCTTTCAAACTTGAATGCACATATAAATCATCTAGGTTTTCTTGTAAATCAGACTTTGATTCTATAGGTCTGAGAAGTTGCCTTTCTTCTGCATTGCTAACAAGTTCTAAGATAATGCTGCTGTTTTTTATCCATGGATTACACTGGTACAGCAAGAGTCTATTCTCCTGAGTAGACTTAATGATGCAGGTAGAAGCACCTGGCACCTTACTTACTTATTTTTACTGATAGGGCACATTTTCAAAAATTAATTTCTGATTAAAAAGAATTGGTTTGCAGGGCCGGCCCGGTGGCGCACCGCTACAGTGCGCTGCTTGGGAAGTGCGGTGGCGCTCCCGC
>NW_007728744.1:241181-242610 GCF_000696425.1 Galeopterus variegatus | reverse complement strand
ATATTTAAAAATATTAAAAAGTATGAAAAATAATAGCAAGCTCATTCTATTTTTTTTTTTTTTTTTCATTTTTGCTTGCTTTCGCCCTCTTTCCCTTGACTAAAGCTCTTTATGTTGCTCAAAACAAGATCCTTCTTCTTCTTGGCTTGGTGGCATCCCTGTTTTATGTCATATTCTTGAATTATTTTAGGCATTTTTGCATATCTATAGCTATATCTAGTTATAGATATTTCTACAGATGGTTGATGAATAGATAGAAAGATAATACATGATAGAGATATAAAAATATGTAAAATATTTTTCTATTGTTTTTTTTAATTTACATGCATTATATCATTATTATATGGGTTATTTTGACTTATCCAGTTCACTCAAATTCAAGACTATAAAATGTATGTCTAATCAATGCACTTAAAATATTTGTCATTCCATTATTCAATAGAATACATTTATTTTTTCCCCTAGTATTAGAGAAGTTTCCACTATATTTTAATTGCAAATAATGCTGCAGTAAGCATCATAGGACATATATGCTTGTGCACATGAGTGATATCAGGGAATGAGCGTACCTTAGTGTTACCACTACTTGGAGATATCAGATTTGTGCCTATTTGGCCAACCTGATATTTGAGATGTTTTAGCACATATTTCTCTATTTACTTCTGCAAGTAATTATCTTTCACATGCTTTTTGTCTTTTTCATTTTTTTTTTAAATCTGTGAAGTGCTTGTTTGTATCCTTTTACAATTTTTTATGGGTTTCTTTAACTTGAGCATAATTTTTATTTAAATTATTTTTATGCACAAAGTACTAATCTTCTTTTCCATTATGTGTTTTAAAGAAACCAGTTGATGATCATCTTTTAACTTAGTGCATGATGTTTATTTCTACATAAAGAAATCTAGCTTTTCTTTAATTTATTTTCTTTTGGAGACTTGTGTAAAATATCTTACTATTTATTATTACTTTCTATTATTCTTTCTTTTTACTTTTACATAACTTTAAGCCTTGCAAATGACATGCTATGCTGACTTTTTATTAATTGTTATTTATAATTTGTTCCATGATCTAGGTCCTCAAATACAATTTTGAGTATAGTAGTAATAGCATTAACCCTGGTTTGTTCTACAATTTTATTAGACTGCTTCTAAAAATCACCATTAAATATGATTTTGGATAGATTTTTGTTACTTTTATCAAATGAAGGGAGTTATCTTATGCATTTAGTTTCTGAACACATTGTTTCAGTTAGGTTTATTGATTACTGTTTTTCTTATATTTTTTAAAATCTTTTGAAATGCTCATGTTACTTTTTTTCCTCTAATCTGTTAATATAACAAAAAGAATTTAGTATACAGTTTCTCTAATGTTTTTTTTTTTTTTTAAAAAAAGATGACCGGTAAGGGGATCTTAACCCTTGACTTGGTGT
>NW_007728744.1:236441-240325 GCF_000696425.1 Galeopterus variegatus | reverse complement strand
GCCTTGGTGTTATCAGCACCGCACTCTCCCGAGTGAGCCACGGGCCGGCCCCAGTTTCTCTAATGTTAATGATACCATTAAGGCCATTCTGGGATAAACTTAGTTCATTCCTAATGTATCACTCACTTTCATAATTTCGGTGAGAGTGCAGAAATGCCACTATTCAATTTAACAATTCTGCTTTTATAATCCTAACTTTGATTTGTCTGTAATTTTCCTTTCTCAAGCTATCCTTGCCTGGTTTTGCTATTACAGTTGTAGTAGCCTCATAAAATGTGTTTGGCAACTCTCTTTCATTTTTCACTCCTCTGGAACAGTTTATATAATTTAGGAATTACACGTTCTTTTAAAGTTTTATAGAACTTGGTTATAAAACTGTCTGGACCTGGTGATATTTTGTGTGTGTTGGGGGTGGGGTGGGAAGGAGGGTAGATTTTTAACTGGATTTCCTGGCTTTTTTGGCAAGAATTTTAAAAATTCTTTAATATACTGCTTTTTAAGTCAATTTTAATAATTCCCACTTTTTGAAAATATCTATTTTATCTAAACTGTAGTTACTTATTTAATTATATTTGAGCTACTCAATCTATTGTTCCATATGATTTTAATTTCTAAAGTTTGTGTGCTTGCTTTCTTTATATTTTCTTGATGCCTCATACCAGTTTCAACCTTTATACTTATCTTTTTAAAGAATCAAATTTTTAGAAAATCTTTTCTGTAGATTCTTTGTTTTCTATTTCATTAAATGATACATATTATATCTATCATGGCCTTACTTCAATATTTCTTGTGCTTACTCTGTTTTTATTTTTCTAACCCACTGAGCTAAATATTTATCATGCAATTCTGAAACCTCTTTTCAAAGAATTGCATTTTACAAAGGAAAATTTCCTTCAAAGTACTGCTATAGATGTGACCGAGCAAGGTTTGTTATATAGTATTTTCAATGTTAATCAGTACTAAATCTTTTGTTCTTTCTGCTATTTCTTCTTAAATCCAGGAATTATTTAATATGGAAAATTTCCTTCAAAGTACTGCTATAGATGTGACCGAGCAAGGTTTGTTATATAGTATTTTCAATGTTATTCAGTACTAAATCTTTTGTTCTTTCTGCTATTTCTTCTTAAATCCAGGAATTATTTAATATGTATGTTATAGTTTCCAAAGTGTAAAGCCTTTGGAAAATCTTTTAATATGAATTCCTAATTTCATGGTGCATGCATATCTTTGCCTTTTTATTTGTTGAGACATTTTTTGTGTCTTATATTGGTAATTAAAATATTCTATGTACATTTTAAAATCATGTATGTTACCTAACTTGTGATCCGCCTCTCTCTCTCTCTAATCTTGTTAATTTTCCTTTTTGCTATTTAATTCTTTTCAGATGGATCATATGTGGATCATATGTATTGTAATTTCTTGAGAAAGGGTTGTTATAAATAGAGTGTGTCGCAATTTCTAATTATTTTGTGCATTGGCTGATTTTGGGAGTTAAAATTGTCAATTATATTTAATTTACTTTGATCTTATAACAGTATGTGTCCACAGGTTTAGCATATTAAATGTTATGTTTCTTTGTTTAGTGTATTAAATATTATGTTTATTTGTTATACTTATTCTGTTTATCATTTTCATTAACATTCTGTATCTCTAATTACATTTATTTATTAAAGTCTATTTTGTATGATATTAGTGCTGCTATGCCAGCTTTCTTTCACTATTATTTGCCATTTATCTTCAGTGGTTTATGATATGCTGGTTAATATCCTTAAATAATTATTTAATTCACTAATTATTTCTTTAACAATGTCTAATATGTCCTTTAAGTCACTTATTAAAAATTTAATTAGAATAACTATATTTATTTTTACAAGTTATATTTGATCGCCTTTTAAGTCTGCCCCACTGTCTTTCATGTATATTTTTCCTTTTTTTACTCTTTTAACACTTCCCTTTATCTCATATCATCTTTACTGATTTTACTGATTTTATTAGATTTTTCAGTTTTCCATTTACCTCATTTTGCAGAATTTAACCCTCCAATTTTTTGCCTGCCTTTTTTGTGGGTGGTAGATAATTTCTTCTTGTCAGTTTTAATTTTTTTCTTTCTTTACTTTTTTACTTATTTCTACTCTGAGAAGCCTAGGTATTTGAAGTTTTCCTCTGACTTGGTCTTGAGCGTGTATGTGCTGTCCACTCTAGGGTATCACTGTCTTGGGACCAGTTTTTATACTCACATGTTGGCTTGTGCATTATGCAGCTTTCCACAAATGAAAAATCAAACAAATGTAAACCAGGGCTCCTGCATGGGGTTTTAATTCCATTGTGAATATACGCTTACCTTCAACCCCCACGTCTAGATAGAAGTCGCCATTGTAGTCATATCCTCTGTCCTCCTTATCCTTTGGGCAGTTTATCTTCTCACTGAGATTGCAACACTGCAAAGATCAGGGCTCTCATTTCATTCATGAGTCTCATTTCTTTCCAATATCTGGGGCAGAGTTGTCTGATCTTCTGTCCCAAGCCTCTTGCCACTTTATGGTCCAACTGAGCAATTGGCAACCACCCTGTTTTCTCATCGCCAGTTTCCTTTGCTTATAGCCTCTGCTTTCTATTTTGGAGCTGCCAATGTTTTAAAAGCTGTATTTCGTCCAAATTCTTAAGTTATCTGTAGGATAATTTTCATGTGAGCCTAGCCCTTTATTTTATTGGAATCAAAAGTCTCCTCTTCCTCCACTTTTTTCTTATCTAAAAGATCCATGAAATTTAGAATTAATTATTTCCATTTAACTCAATGCTCTATAATTGATCTCATCTAAACAACAATCTAGTTAGTCTTTTGTTTGTTTTGTATATCAAGCAATTTGTCGAGCTCCTTCTATTCTTTTGTGCCTTTTTTATTCACTTAAGCACCATGAACCATCACATCAACCATTCTCTTGCTTGTATTCCCAGCACCCCGTATGCTTATCCTACCATTGCCCCTGCCGTTTTTCATAAATTATTCTTTCCGTACAATACTCTCTTTCATACACCCTATCCCACTACAACTAGAACGATGGAAATAAAAGAAAAAAGAAAAACAAACAAATCATTTCTCCTTGCTTAAAACCTTCGATGGCATTCCAATATCTGTAGACAAAGTCTCTTAACGATAGCTTAAGAGATGCTCCATGGTGTGGTCTTGGTCTACTTTGCAGCTACACGTTGAACTTGTTTCACATTCTCTTTCATTTTTTAAGGATGCTGGCTTATTTTCCATTCTGTGTGCGACAAATGCTCTTCCATATCAAAATTACCTTATAAGGCAATGGTCTTGAAAGTGGCTCCCTGAAACAGCAATGTCAACATGACCTGGAAATTTGGTAGAAAACCAAATTTGAGTAGCATCCCAGACTTACTGAGTCAAAACCCCTGATGACAAAAGCCCAGAAGTCTGTACTTTCACAAGCCCCCCACATATCTCTGATGGATGTTAAAGTTTGAGAACCACTTCCATAAGGTGTTTCTTCTGTTGGTGACACACCAGTTCCCTCCCCTTGGCAAGCCTACCTGGGTAACCAGCCCCATGTTCTATTATTTATTTATTTCAGGAAAACATTTTATTGCAAGTACACACGACAAAAATTAAGAAGCCAGTGAGACCTACCTAGGAATCATCATTCACCAGTATGAGTGCCAATGGGTGACTTGGGGAGCTTTCACTCCACGTAAACCTTGCTCGATTCTCTCACTATTAATTATGGACAGTTAACATTTTCCCAAACTCATATAACATATAATGCAAGTGTTTCAACCAGGAAGCACTCTACACAGGAAATTTTTTTTTTTTATTGTAACATAACTGATTATGCATACTTGTGGGGAGTTAAATATCAGTATTT
>NW_007728744.1:233538-235955 GCF_000696425.1 Galeopterus variegatus | reverse complement strand
CCTTGCTCGATTCTCTCACTATTAATTATGGACAGTTAACATTTTCCCAAACTCATATAACGTATAATGCAAGTGTTTCAACCAGGAAGCACTCTACACAGGAAATTTTTTTTTATTGTAACATAACTGATTATGCATACTTGTGGGGAGTTAAATATCAGTATTTGTGTATAACGTGATGATCAAATCAGGAGAGTTGCCATGTCCATCATTATAAAACATATTCATTCATTCTTTGTGTCATTTATCAGTTTCTCCCTAGTCCTCTCTCCCCGTTTACCTCCTGTAATAACCAAAGTTTTGTTCACCTACATCCCCCTAAAAGAGCATACCCATGAAGTAACTGAAAGGAAAATTAAAGAAATATACATGACATTTATGTCTCTTAATATTTTCATTCCTGTGAAGTTCCTGTCACCCTCTTATGTGTCTTATAAATCCAGAGAGTACTAGTCTTTGCTTCCTGGGGATGACCATCTATCAATCCTGAAGCAACTCAGAAATAGCTCTGAAAATACTTCTATGTATGTGAGACAAATATGAGATGTTTCTCTTTTTGGCATTTAGCTGACTGTAAGGAATAAAAATAAGTGAATTTTTTTAAAACCCTAGAAAAAAATAAAATTGTGGAAGAGGCCAAATTTGAATTACCCTTTAACAAATCAACCAAATCTTCTTGCTTAGGAATAAAAATAAGTGAATTTTTTTAAAACCCTAGAAAAAATTAAAATTGTGGAAGAGGCCAAATTTGAATTACCCTTTAACAAATCAACCAAATCTTCTTGCTTTACTCTATTTTCAAAGTTTGAATCCTTGTATTTTTATGACAGAAGTTGGCCAAAACTGTGCCCCACATAAAGATATATTTACAGGTTAACTAGAGAATCAAAATGATGACATTCCATTGTCACATTAAAATGCCCCATTAATGTGTGTCATAGCTCTTTATAGAAGTATGAGAGCATAAATGTGAGTAAGTCTTATTTAGCTGGATCAATTTAACACTTGAAAAATATGTTAGTCAGTTATGCCATAAGGGCTGTGCATAAAACACACAAAGAAAAAAGAATTATTCCCAGTGACAGTCATGAAGTAGTCAGGCTTGATGGGTTTTCAGCAGCTGTGTGCAATCATTATATATCAATGGCCATGGGGAAACATTGTCAACATCTGGAGTTTTTATTAAACAAATACCGACAGCTACCGTTTGATTGCTCTTTCCCAAAGCAGAGATTGAATAATAGTCCATCAGACACCTGCTGCATGAGATTCATCAGGGCAGCCTGGCCCCTCCATCAAACATAAAGTAGCATCTCCCCTGCCTTCTCGGTCACACACAATTTGTCGTTGTGAGAATGAGTGTGTGTGCAAATGATTAGAAACAGAAGAAAAGAATACTGGTTAGTGGTGAACACACATTCTTCCTTACGTCAATGGAATTTTTTAAATTGAAATTGTGATCATTGTATCATAACATGGTTCTACATTGAATTTTAGACCCCACTTGATCTTTTGCTATAGTACTAACATGTTTTAAAGATTATTCACACACAATAGAACCTGGCATGAATCATAAAAGTTTCCAGAGACAGGAATAGTGGGAACTCATTAAAACAAGAGCTATCAGAACAGGAATGGGGAGGCCACTTATTTGCACACATGTATTCACATACATTTAAGAGTTATATGTCTGGGAAATCAGGCTGTTGGACTAAATTTCAACAAGAACTTTGTCAGTGTTATGCAATAGTCATATTAAATATAAACATGGCTTTAAAGCAGCATGTGGCAACACCTCTCCCAAAGATGATTGGTTTCTCCCTTATTGAAGGAAGTGCAAGCATGACAGGTGTTATTAATTAGCATTGTTTAAAATTGTTTCTGTCTATGCTACTGAAAATGTGGTCCTCAATCCAGCAACATCAGGATTTCCTGGGAGTTGATTATAAATGTCAGTTCCTGGGCTCTACATTAAATCTACAGGATCAATTTGTGAAAGTGGGGCCAAGTATCTGTTTTAACAAGTTTACTAGATGATCTGTATGAAAGCTAAATTGAAGAATGACAGGTAAATTTGATTTGGGGGACCAATTACTTGAATTTATTTATAAAGTGCTGGATATTCAAATTTGGACACAACCCCCTAATCGTAAGTCATACAGGGATTCATGGTTTACATATGTAGTTTTCAAACCCTCTTCATAAAATAAAATAAAATAAAAATATTATGTTTCACATAAATTATTTGCACATACATGACTGGGTCAACCTAGTACTTTTTGCAAATTTAATTTTAAATGGAGAAGAGGTGATAATCTGCAGTAGGAACAACTAATTTAGCTGAGAGTTAAAAATGAAAGTGCCACAAAAAATGATTACATTTTCTGTTAAACATACTAATTATCCTGATTTGAGCA
>NW_007728744.1:231107-232989 GCF_000696425.1 Galeopterus variegatus | reverse complement strand
AAGAGGTGATAATCTGCAGTAGGAACAACTAATTTAGCTGAGAGTTAAAAATGAAAGTGCCACAAAAAATGATTACATTTTCTGTTAAACATACTAATTATCCTGATTTGAGCATCTCATTGCACACAGTATTGATACTCAACTCTGTACACCACAGATAATTATGATCAACTATGTTTCAATAAAAAGAAAATGATTGGACTGAAAAATTGTCAAGATGAAAGAAAAGGCTTCTGGTGATATAGTCTTTTTAAATGCTTTCTAGATTATAAATGTAAATATAATAGTTGAAGTAATATTTAGAGTAAGAGTTGAATTAACATTACTCTGACCACCATGGCACTGACTTTTTGTCCTTAAGCTATTATAAAGAACATTTAAACAACAGTAAGTACATAATTGAGGTGTGTTTGAAAATAAAGTTAACAAATTAAACTTGGCTTAAAAATAGAAGGTAATTATTTTCACATAACAGAAATATATTGCCAAGTAAGTTTCTGGAAAAATATTAGCAATTTCTAAGTCTCTTGCTTTGCTTCCATGGCTGCAATATATCATCAATTCAATGTTCAAGAAAACTAGAAAGAAAGAAGACACTGCATGAGATCCACATGTCCCTTTAATTGGAAAAGCAAATTCGTCTTTAAAACCCTCCAACATGCCTTGGATTAGAGTCCATTACCACATGAAGCCACCTTTGATGGGAGGTGGTGACAGAGATGGCATAGGAATAACTTTTTGGTCAGCTTGTCAAAAACTTCTGAATAGCCTGTCTGGAGTTTCCACAAACAACATCAACAAAACCCAGATTGATTTTGGAGAAGTGGTTCTATAATCAACAGATGACATTTATTTAGTAATTCATGTCAATTGCCAACATCTTCAAACAACCCAGTTGAATTAACCCTACTAAAGTGTTTAAAGATGAACATCTTCTGATAGGCTTTTTGCCTCTGATGATTCCAATAATGGGTTGAATATATGTGATAGAAAGAACGCAAGTAGTCATTTTCCCCAACCCCTATCTCCAGTAAGAGATACTAATATAAAACAGATGTTCATATGTGACTTCCATATTTGCCCAGGGAGATGGACTCCGTGGTTTTTCTCAGTGACCTTTTCTAGTGTCTCTATTCGTATTTCCTAAAGGATGCTAGCCCAGGACATCAGACTTTGTCAAGCACAGCTCTATCAACAGCAGGGAGCTGAACTCAGTAAACTTTCAAGGTCTCTTCTAAGGATATTATCAGATTTGCCTGCTTGTGTAGTCTCAGGACTTGTTTATATCCACATGAGGTCAAAGCTGCCTTCCTCCTATTAATTTTCCTGCCATCTGTGCTGCCAGATGTAGTGAAAACAGGGAGGTGCTCCACCCTTGGGAAGAAAAGGCAACTCCGCCCAACTGCTCTGCCTCAGCCTCAGAATTGATTCTTCCTTTGTTCCTGGATAATTTTGCTCTCAGTTACCAAAAGCAAAGGTCTGAGTGCACAGTGAGGCTGAAAATAGCCATTCATTTAATGCAAAATGATTTATGCTGAATGAATTAATATTCCATTTATTTGTGATTTTTTGATATCTATGGAATAACTTTGAAAATTATTTCCTAGGTAGATTACAGCTAAGTATTATTGAGGGATTAGCCAAAGATAATTGAGAAAAGAATCACTCAGAGATGGATTTAAAATGAGCATACGGCAAGGAAAGGCAGGGCCTGAGACCATTCTGTGACAGAGATCGAAAGACGTCTTGGAAGGATCTGCTCCAGTTCCTGAAACGAATTTGTAAATTACCCCAAGAATGTGGGATATGCCAAAAACAGACAAGTTATGTACTGATGGCATAAAGGACACTCCGCTTTTATTATTTCTGGCTCTTCATGCTG
>NW_007728744.1:226865-230942 GCF_000696425.1 Galeopterus variegatus | reverse complement strand
AGAAAAGGCAACTCCGCCCAACTGCTCTGCCTCAGCCTCAGAATTGATTCTTCCTTTGTTCCAGGATAATTTTGCTCTCAGTTACCAAAAGCAAAGGTCTGAGTGTACAGTGAGGCTGAAAATAGCCATTCATTTAATGCAAAATGATTTATGCTGAATGAATTAATATTGCATTTATTTGTGGTTTTTTGATATCTATGGAATAACTTTGAAAATTATTTCCTAGGTAGATTACAGCTAAGTATTATTGAGTGATTAGCCAAAGATAATTGAGAAAAGAATCACTCAGAGATGGATTTAAAATGAGCATACGGCAAGGAAAGGCAGGGCCTGAGACCATTCTGTGACAGAGATCTAAAGACGTCTTGGAAGGATCTGCTCCAGTTCCTAAAACGAATTTGTAAATTACCCCAAGAATGTGGGATATGCCAAAAACAGAGAAGTTATGTACTGATGGCATAAAGGACACTCCGCTTTTATTATTTCTGGCTCTTCATGCTGTTCTCATTCATTTTGTACCCTTGATATTATAGCATTGAGAATCATGTAAACTTGGGAAAATATATTTCTTTACTTTGTGGAACCCATCTGTAGACTGTGAGAGCTAACAAGGACTTGCAAGATCACCCACGGATCTCATTTCATGTTTCCGATACAGCAACTGAGGTACACAGAAATGAGGTGATATTTTCTCACCTTTTGTCATGCAGAGCTACGTACTGCAGGTAAACAGTGCATTCTTGTAAAGATCAATTCCATAATGTCTTTGGTATATTAATATTTTACTTACCTTTTGTACACCTATCCATGAATCCTGTCAACCAAATTAAATTTTGTATTTACTGAGTGGAAAAATCTCTTCTCTTTATATTATATAAATACTGGTAACATTTACAAATACATCTAAATTAAGTTTAAACCATCTCTCATGCTCTGCTGATGTTTACAAAGATATGTTTACAAAGATTAGATGTTTGACTGGATTGAATAGGGACTGGCAGTAACAAAAAAATAATAAAAATCACAGTAGATTATAAGTTTAGTATATCCAAGCTATTCCTTTCACTGTCATATTGAACTTGGATGAGTTATTTACTCCCATGATCTCACATTGAGATCATTCCTTAACCAGTGAATAGATTGGGCCAGTAAACTTTGTCCTTTGTGAGAGAAAATTGTGTCTTTTAGTTTCAATAAATTTTAAATACAATTTAAAGGTTATTTGAAGGCTATTATGAAAAAAATATATATAAAAAGATGTGTCAGTTGAGACAAGTTCAACATAGGCTCTAGATTTCTGATGACAACCATGAAATCACGACAGGCTCAGGGGCAAAGATCAGTGAATATTTGGGAAGCCCAGACAACTGGAAGGAAACTACAAATTTATCATCTCAGACTTAGGGTCTGACCACTCACACTCATTTGGTCAGATGGCATCAATTTCAATGCATGGTTTATCTATGCTTAACTACCCCTGTGGCTTTGCAATTCTGGGCAATTCTAGTCAGATTAATTCAAAAGTTAATTGCCAAGTCATTGGTGAAATTGGAAACTGGAGTTTATAAGCATTTGGAAGAGTTGATGATCTACATTAGTCCAGTGATAAATGTTCTTGGACTATGTTAATAAACAGATCTGGTCTCTCTTTTTATATTTTATACATTACATAAAAATTATGTAATTATTTTTTTTTAAGTTAAAGCATGAATATACGTGTCTTTTAAGTCTGTTATATTCACCCTGTAATTTCACAACATATAGTGCAGGTCCAATCAATCTCCATGATAGTTTTGTCATATATACAGCTACGCATTATGTGGACTTAAAATTTTATATCTAACTGAGCTTTTACAATAAACTGAGCAATGCAAACTGTAAGGTAGTATTTGATAGGAATCCTCAGGGAAAATCAAACAACAAAGTAAAGCACACATTGGGTTCACTAGAGGAAAGGTTTTAGGAGACTTAGGTTTTGTCCTGAGGGTTAGAAAGTCATTCCTCATTCTTTTAAGAATTGTCTTCAGTGCTGGCAGCCTGCTGTTACTGGGACCGTGCATCTTCACAAACAACTTAGCACTGCTCTTCTGAAGAACATAGTGGGGGGCATTAGTAGGCATTTGGATAGGAGTGTTAACAGACAGCAGGCCCCAAATGGAGATACTCCCGCTAAGGTTCCGTGTTACCGAACTGAAACCCAAGCTGTTTACCTTCTGAGAAATCAATGGAGAGATGACAGCCACATCCTATGAAGCTAACAAGATCCCCGATGAGGAAAGTAACTTTGAAGTGACAAATCCTCATTTTGTTTCCTGTTTCCATTTTGTTCAGACTTTCCTGCCTTAAAACCCACCCACTTTGTTCAGCTTGTCAAAAGTCCCTGTACTCATATTTTGTGGACAGAATGCTGCCCAAATCATGAATCACTAATAAAAGCCAGTGAGATCTTTAAAACTCATTTTGTTGACTTTTTTTCTTTTTTTTTTGACAGGGACCAAATTGCCTCTTGGACTGTTCTCTTCCTGGACATAGAAGGAGATTAAACGATTACACATGACGTTCCTCAGTTTGCCTTTGATATTTCCATTGTCAATTGTTTTAATATTGTTTACCTCCTGTTAAAAACTCAACCATAGAATTATCTTTGGACGTACCACAGTAGGAATTCTTTTCAGGTTTCAAGTTTCTACATCTTCACCGTCTTTGTGTTTTCTTACATCAGAGAACTCCCTTATCCATTGTCCATTGATTTAGCAGACCCATGAGGAGAGAAAAACAGAAAAAAATTAGGGTAGAAGGAGAAACTTTAAGGATAGGTACAAGATCAACAAAGATAAATATGCACATACATATTGTAATGATAGCCCCTGAGTCATAATAAAAAGAGCACTGAGTTTGGAGTCAGGGACCTAGTTTTATATCCCAGCCATGCTACTTACTATATGACCCGTGGTCGTGAATTGAATTTTATGAGCCTCAGTGTCTCTTATACAATAAACTAGAATAAAGATAATGTCCTCCCCAGGATATATTTGATGACTAAAATATAGAACATGTGGAAACACTTACTGGTTCATGTTTAATCATTTAAGAAACATCTATGGAAACCAATTGCATCTGAATGTGCACATGAATTCAGACCTCCTTCAGGATTTGTCAGGAGATCAAGTTTATTTTTAATTCATTCTAATGCTACCTTTGACACGTAGCTAAAAATTATATTCTGTAATTTATAGCATCTACAAATCAGAGATTAATTCTATCTACTCATTACTCATTCCTCTGCAAACTTTTTTGAACTAAACAATATTCCTGGAACAAAACCAAAAACAGTTCAAATTCATAAGCCATATGTGGTCAGTGGAGGATATGGCCACCAAAAAAAAAAAAAAAAAAAGAATTCATCTGCACAGAAGAGACCATTTTTTATCATGTCACTAAATCTCAGGATCATTGAAAGAAGAGAATAATGTTCATTCTGCTTACTGTCAGAGATTATCATACCTAATTAAGAGGTTGTTCATTAGGCTTTGCATAAATGTTTTTCTTTCTTGACTTTTTTTATTCATTAGAGAACAAACTGTTTACAGATAACATGATTTCTATTACAAATAGTCATAGAAAACAGTGTGAGTTGAGAAATTGAGATTTATTTATAGTAAGAGACTTGGCTTCAAAAGATGACTTGAATCATTGTGGTATGCAAGTTTGAACATAATACATAACACAGGAAGAGGCAGAATTTAAAAAGGATCATTTAGATATATTGGGAACTGGTAAAAATTGGACATGAAAATCAACTACATTGTAAATTGATTAAATAAATTTTTTTTAAAAAAAGATATATTGGAAGCATGTACATTAAATTTGATATAGCAAATAAGTGAGATATATTCTAGACTGGGTATAATCACTCAGTCCAAAAATAGTGAAATAAAAAATAAAACTAAAGCGTTTCTACAAAATGTGGCACAGAGTCAAAAATAAAAATATTAAAGAATATTAGAAACATGCAGGATAAAAATTGAATTTCCAACATATGCCTAATAAGAATTGAAAGGAAAGCAAAAGGAAAAA
>NW_007728744.1:225439-226053 GCF_000696425.1 Galeopterus variegatus | reverse complement strand
GGAAGAAGCAACACAAATGTCCTTCAATGGATAAAGAAAATGTGGTATTAAATATAGTAGAACATTATTCAGCTTCAAAAAGGAAGGGAATTCTGTCCCATGTACAACACTGACAAGCCATGTACAACACTATCCTAAGTGAAATGATCCAGGCACAAAAAGACAAACACTGTACGATTCCACTTATGTGAGGTATCTAAAATAGTCAAATTTATAGAAACAGAAGTAAAAAAGGTGGTTACCAAGATTTGGAAGGAGGAAAAGGGGAGTTGATTAATAAGTGTAGAGTTTCAAATTTGCAAGATGAGAAAGTTCTGGATATTTGTTTAGCAATGTGAATATACTTAACACTATTTTAAATTGTATGTTATGTGCAGTTTTTTAATCAAATTTTTTAAAAGCATAAAGTCAATGATCAATAACTTTGAAGTAATCAGAGAAAATACCTGTTAACTGGTGATATTATATCCAGCTAAAACAAGAAAAATGAAAAATAAAACCATTTTGCAATAGCAGTTGAGCCCCAAAAATCTATATTAAAATAACTGTTAAAACATCTAATTACCTAAACAGGGAAAAATAGCCTAGATGTTAAAACTTGATTGGAACAATAA
>NW_007728744.1:222593-224420 GCF_000696425.1 Galeopterus variegatus | reverse complement strand
AAAAAAAATAATTTTCCTATTTCACACCATTAAAATACATTAATTATAGATAATTAATTGTTAAAACTTCTAGAAAATAATCCTAAAAAAGATCCTAATTATTTCAGAACAAGGTAGATACCTCAGAGTAGAAATCATTAAGTACATAATCAGAAATTGGGCATTCAAATTTTAAAAAAATATTTGATAAAATACGACATATATTCAAAAAATAGTACTCCCCAAATTATATTTGTATTACATTGAACCAAAATAGATTTGTATTGGGAATTTTGAAGAAAAGTCAATAAACTAAGACAAATGCACAAACAATTTGACAACCCCATAGAAAAAGTCAATGAATGTGAACAGGTAACTCCTAGACGAGGGAACTGAATGGCAAAACAAATATTTGAAATGATAAAATTAAAACATATTTGGTGAAATGAGAATTATTCCAGTCCAGCGAGATTTAAAAATATATAAAATTCTGACAATATCAAGAGTAGGTGTGGATGTGGAGGGATGGAAATTTTCAAGCCACACAAATTCCCACCTGTATCAAAAGAGGTGACCAATGAAGGACAATGAGGGACACATATGCAGCAGTGAGACATAATGAGCTTACACCTGTACCCACGTAGATGCACATTTAAAAATATCTAATGGAGGGCCGAGCCTGTGGCGCACTGGGGAGGGTGCGGCGCTGGGAGCGCGGTAGCGCTTCCGCCGCGGGTTCGGATCCTATATAGGGATGACTGGTGCGCTCACAGAGCTCACTGGCTGAGCGCGGTGCAACTGGTCTCAAAAAGGACAAAAAAAAAAAATATATATATATATATATAATAGAAAGAGCAAGATGCATCATAATATGTAGAATACAATATTTTTATATCAAATGTGAATATTTTTGTATTTTAGAGATACCTATTTAACAATGGTATGAAAAGATGAATGGAAAATTAAAAATAGTTATCTTTGAGGAGGCAGGAATAGAAGGGAGACTGGAGGAGGGGGTACAAAGAGTTTCAACTATATCTGCAATTTTTATTTCATTAAAAATATCTTCACAGAAATATAACTAAATTATAATGTTTGATAGGAGAGGATATGACTAATCACATGCTTTAAAAAATATTTTCTTCCCTATTTTTTGAATTATTTCATCTTAACAACATATTAACATAACAAAAAAGAAGTTAGTGGGGAAAACAAAACAAAACAAAAAACTAGAACAGGCCCTAAAAAACAAATTAGAAGACATTTATAGTTTTTTTGCAAAGTTAGGAAAGTTGAGCCTCTCCTTAAGTGACTAAAGCTGGACCCGAACTCATTAAATTATAGATTTCACTGATCTCAATAATATTTCAAAGGTCAACGTTTCACAAGTTTAAAACTTTTGCAGAACAGTTTTTGTGTTGTTCATTCTTACAAAGACATGCATGTTTTGAAGTAGAACTTCCTGGATTGATATCATTCTACATGGCACCATGTCCCAGTAAAGGGACTTAAATATCAGAATAATATTGAGCTGTCTAATGAGTCTACAGCAAACCTGCACACAAGCACCTGCACACAAGGCTCCCAGAGTTTTGTATTTTTATTCCAGCAGTCCACGTTCTCTCAAATCTCCCATAAACTCAAATAACACTGGTGCATTACTTTAGGACATCTAGATCATAGTGGCAGGTTATAGTTTGAAGTAGCACTCAGAGATTTAGAAAGAAACTAAATACAATTAGTCCTCTTATTTGTGTATTTTCAGTGCAAATGAATATGACCCAGGACATAACCCCAAGGGTCCTACCTATGACCTCTCTCTCTCTCTCCTCTCTCTCTCTCTCTCTC
>NW_007728744.1:216361-222122 GCF_000696425.1 Galeopterus variegatus | reverse complement strand
TCTCTCTCTCTCTCTCTCTCTCTCTCTCTCTCTCTATATATATATATATATATATATATATAAACATACACACACACATACACACACGCATATATATATATAATCATATCTGATAAAATAATACAGAGTAAGACTTTTTAAAATTTCAATTAATGGACATTTACTAAAGGTGGCACTTTTCCAGATCCTGTAGAAAACATAAAGATGTGTAGACATAATTCATAGAGTTTAAGAACGTGATGTTTTTTAAAGATATACAGGAAATATATAAATGATAATATGGCATAGATAATTCTTGGGATATGAAGTTTCATATAAAATTGTATACTGAATAAAATTAAGAAGGCATTCTGGATGTCACAAAATAAAATATGGTAATTTCATTGTTACATTTAAAATAACACTTTTTGTAATAATACAAGTAATATATGTTATTTTTAGGAACTGAGGGCAATTCAGAAAAGCACTGTTGAGGAGATGTCTTACTGTTTGTGATGCGCTTGTGTATTTCACTAGATGAAAGAACCCTTCCGCTATTTCCCACCAGGAGTCCTCCAGGTTCCCACAGACGCAAATGTGGCTGAACTGACAGGGGAGCCCCTGGTAGCCACCAAGCCAGGTTTGCTCAGTGGTTTCATTTTCAGAGACAGGAGCAAATATTGTTACTCTGACCAGGCGACTGGGGCAACTCAATGCTGGGAGTCAGTTGATTGCTGTGCTGGTGTGGGAGGTCCTGTAGTTTCAGAGAAATAGTTTTGGAAATATTTGTAGGGAAAAAATATAACTCCTTTATCCAACACATTACATTTCTCACCTAAATATTTCTTAGAGCTTTTCAGTAGAAATTTTTTTTAATTTAACACAAATATTCTCTTTTCTGAATTTGTTGTTTTCTAGGCCTTTGCATGCCTAATATCCCATGAGTTTTTACTTTTTATAAATAGTAACCATGTGTTGGGCTCCTCAGGACAATTCTTGAGCTAGGAAAGATAATTCAATGATTCAGTGATGGATCCTGAAGAGCTGCAGGTCTCAAAGGTACCAGACCTCCCTGCCCCATCCTGCTCTGGAATAACTGATTCTTCTATCATATGCTTCTCCATCCCTGTTAACACCTTTGGGTCTTTTTTTTTTTTTTAATTTATCGTGGAAGCTACATTCAGCCTGCTTGGGAAGAATTCAAGGGACATATTAGAACACAGGATGCTGGCTGGAAATGTGCATAGCCCGTCCCTGGATTGCCTATGTCTCTGATGCTGTGGGCTTATCTGAGTCGGGGAGCACATCTCCACCCACCTCCCCAGTCTTCATCATACACCTCCACCTTCGTGAATTGTGGACTTTCAGCTGTTTTCTTACTTGGGAATGTGAGTATTCCCCTATATCCATTCCCTTTGACCAGGCAGTTAAGATAGAGTTTCATGCTGCTGCTTTCCTAACCGAATGCTAAATGTTCTTAGTCACTTCTCAATCTATGTTTAAGTAAAGGAATTACAAAGTTAAACTTAAAAACCTAAGTAATTTTTCTATACTACACACACATACACCTACACACACACATACACACATATCTCTTAAATGTTATGTATAAATTTAATTCCTATACAATGATTTATACTTGAAAGTAGAAAGAAACATTGTGCCTAAAGATTTCTCATGTTGCTGGTTTAATTCTTTGTAAACCAAATTCCGGTCTCTATGTTTATCATTTTTATTAGTACTAGTAAGCAGTATTTTAATTAAATCTGCATTTTCATAAAAAATGATGGATTCATGAGGAGTCCCATAAACATCCAAGCCCTGTCTTTCTAATTTGTTTTAATCCTAAGGAGATTTCTCAGTAGACTTTAAACCAGTCTTGCATCTGTTATGAACTAAAATTTATGTTGATTGTATGAATATCTAGCTTGTGGTGAAAAAAGGAGAGAAGGAATAATACAAAAAATTTCCTCTAAAACTCACTATTAAGAATATACGAGAGTCACAGATCACTTAGTATTACAGGTGACTTTGTCAATACTGATAGTAATCATTTTAAACTTTTTATTCCCCTCTGTGTTGAAGCATAAAATTATGCTTTATATTACTTTTATGAGTGTGGTGTCTATTCATGGGACAAACCAGGGTCTCAGAGTCCTCCATGTTACATTTGCATCTGATAGAGGCTCAGCCCATTATAAAGTTCAATTTTTACATAAATAAGTATTTTCAGAGAAGTCACAAAGAGTAAACAATAAATAGTATATCTGTAGGTATGTACATATTCACTCTATATGTATATATGTATACAAGCTGTAAATATATGCATATAAATTATATTCAGGCATATACTATATAAATAAACACATTTATCCCCCACTTCTATTTCCTTTTTGTAACATTTGTTATTTTGCAAATTAGTACAAACACAGACCATATCTCTTGTTGTTGGCAAATAAGGGGCAAATAAAGTGAGTCTTGAATTTTCCCTCCTCTACTTACTTTCTGCATTCAGGATGCATTGAAGCCTGAACAATGTTCCCTAAAAGCCATGGCTGGGTTAAAATAACTTAGTACCTACTTTTATGCGCAGTCTAAATGCAAACAATTGCACAACAGTTACTACTGTACTATGAGTTGATGCAAGTTCCTGTTGCTCCATTTCCTCATCAACATTTAATATTATCAGCATTCTGGACTTTGGCCATTCCAATAGTGTGTAGTGGTATTTCACTGAGGTTTTCATCTTTATTTACTTGATGACATGTTTAGCAGAATTTACACTTGGTGGAGTACTCTAAATATCTCACTGATTTCTGCTTAGTTTCCTAGATATGGAAGTGGGTCATACACAAACCCAACTGCCAGAGTGTGGGTCTGGTGAGATAGAACACTTATGAAAGTCATGTGAAGCAACTTCATTACTTACAGATAGACAGGAAGAACCAAAGAAGCATATAATCTACGGCAAGCCATTCCCCTAAGCTCAAGAAAGCTGTCCAGAGTAGATGCAGTCTCCTCTGCACATTGCTTACTTTGCACCATAGGAAGAAACTCTGAACGTGGTCTGGTCTGGGCTTTTATACACCTGGGGCAACTTGGACTGCTAAGCTAAAGCATTGCACAACACCCTGTTCTAGGAAGGCTGAGAGAAAAACTAGGCTATTTAAGACAGTTTCTCCCTATCTTAGGATGCTGCAATTCTAGAACATTCTATAGCTGTCCTAAGAACTACCAGAAGGAGGGGGTAGAGCTGGCTGTCTATAGGACCACCCTCCTGCATATAAATGTTAAGCATTTTGTATATGCTTATTTGTCTTTTATCTTCTTTGGTGAGATGTCCATTAAGGTCTATTACCCATTTTCTTCATTGGGTTTTTGTTTTCTTACTGTTGAATTTTGTCGAAGTTATCCTTATTTTAAGTCCAATTATTCATTGCTGATATATAGAAACATAATTGAATTTTTGTGTTAATCTTTTTTTCTGCAACCTTGTTACTTGCCATATTTGCTTATCAGTTCCAGGAGTGTTTTATTGACTCTTTAGGGGTTTCCTACATAGAAAATTATAGCACCTACCACACTATATTCCTTTGTTTCCTTTTATTATCTTATTTATTAACTAGGATTTCCAATATGATGTTAAAGAGGAGTGGTGAGAGCATATCCTTGCCTTGCTCTCAATCTTAAAGAGAAAACATCCAGTTTCTCACCATATGTAAAATGTTAACTATCCGTTTTTGTAAATGATTTTTATTAAGTTGAGAAATTTCCTTTCTGTATCTACTTTACTGAGAGTATTGATCATAAATGGATGTTGAAATCTGCCAAACGTTTTTTTTCTGTATCAATTGATACAACCATATATTTTTTCTTCTTTGTCCTGTAGATGTGGTAGATTTCATTGATTGATTTTCAAATGCTACTGTTACCAGAAAACAAAAGGTATGTATTCTTTCACAGTTCTGGAGGCCAGAAGTCCCAAATCCAGGTATCAGCATAGCCACACTCCCTCCAGAGATTATATTCTAGGATTTGTTCTTTGCCTCTTCCACTTCTGGTAGCTGCTGGCATTCCTTGGTTTGTGGTAGCATCATTCCGATTTCTGCCTCTATCTTTTCCTTTCTGTGTGTCTGAGTCTCAAAACTCCCTCTGGCTCACTCTACAAGGATACATGCACTTATGTTCCCTTTGATGATAAAGGATAAATACCTCCTCTGAAGATCCTTAATTTAATCATCTTCCTTGCCATGCAAGGTAATAGTCACATGATTGCCATATAAGGTGTTACTCAAAAGTTCCAGAGATTAGGCAGTGACTGGGTTGTTTTTCAACCTATGACAATAGTCATCATTTCATATTAATATTTCCCAAATCACATACATCCTCAAAGGATTTTTTATTATTTTTCAAGATTCTAATTTTGAGAAAGCAGAATTTCTACATCATTTTTCCAAACTGTGTCATTTTTTCCAAAGTCATTTCCCCTTAACCTTTGTATAATCTTAGAAATTGGATAATAATAGCTTCTGAATTGATATTATAAATTGAAATCAATTTAAACTCATGTACAGGAAATTCACTTGAGATTTTTAGTGTAAATTTATACATTATGGGTCAAGATACCATGGACAATTTCATAGCATTCCCAATATCATACACCCTTGACTTAGATACATACTCATCCAGCTTTTGGTGAAGATATGGTATGTGCCCTCACAGTAAACCTCTAGATGGAATACAACCTGTGCAGCAAAATGATTTCCATATTTCCCAAAGTAGATTTGGATGAGGTTTAAACTTATCTCTGGGTAATACTGCTACATAATGCAAATACTGTGTTTTATGTTATAATGCTCTGAATACTGAGATGCTTATGAACAACTCTGTATGCAGCATTCTTAACAAATGCACAAAAAACATACTAATTATACTAAATAAATAGCACTGATGGCAATGATGTATAAATGCAGAGGCTGTTAGGGTAGGGGGAAACACACACACAACACACACACACACACACACACACACACAGAGTACTGTAGCTGAACCTTGCTGTTTCTTGGGATAGCACCACATATGGTCCTCAGTCTAAAAGCACCACAACATAAGGTAGTGCTACAGGCCCTGCAGCATCCTTAGCAAATAGATTATTATGGTGTGGAATGGAAAATATGGAAAGAATTCTTTTATCTATGAGCCAGACAACCTACAGTAAAATAGCAAATTATTACCTATGAAGTTTTATAAAAAGACAGTTTTCGTAGAACTCCACTTTATGAAGTTTAGGATGTATAAAACCAAGGAGAAGATGCAGAACAAGTGACATCTTTCACTCTGAGATATTTATTTTATACTCTTTTGAGAACAGATGTATTTAGGCATACAACTTTATTAAAACATAGAGAACAAAGACAAGGATTTTTCTGATGTTAAAAATATGCAAACTATGTAAACAGTTAATATTTTCTTACCTCATTTACAAAAATGAAAATTAGAATTGGTAGTATTGAAATGTTTTTAACAATAAGTATATGCTATCTTATAATATAGTAGCAAAATCAAATCTGTCAGTTAGAAAGCTTTCAGCTTTTTATACAATAAGTGATAGATTCATACTTTCAAATTATGTTAATGTTTAATGTTATGCTCAGTTATGTATAATTTATAGCTTTCCTAGCAAAAAAGCATTAAGGCAGACCACTTGATTAGATCATTTCTAAGCTAAAATGTCTGAAAATATTGCATGTTATTTTTATTTTATTTATTATTTTATTTACCA
>NW_007728744.1:212695-215998 GCF_000696425.1 Galeopterus variegatus | reverse complement strand
AAAGCTTTCAGCTTTTTATACAATAAGTGATAGATTCATACTTTCAAATTATGTTAATGTTCAATGTTATGCTCAGTTATGTATAATTTATAGCTTTCCTAGCAAAAAAGCATTAAGGCAGACCACTTGATTAGATCATTTCCAAGCTAAAATGTCTGAAAATATTGCATGTTATTTTTATTTTATTTATTATTTTATTTACCAGATCAGTTTATGCTCTGTGAAGTTACATATGTGAAATTACCCAGTGGGTATCTTTCAGAAGACCCACTGAAATGCCAGGGTGTTTTGCCATTAGCAATGCACCTATGTTCACGGTAGCTTCAATGTTCCCTTGACTCATGTTAACAAAAAAACAGTGTATGAATACATTATCATAAATAGTTTATTACACATAAGACATTTCCTCACACTTCTTCCTTCTTACACAAAATGTGTCTGTGCCCCTCGTGTATGTGTTTGAAACAGAAATATAAGTTTTCTAATGAGAGTTAACAGATTTAAATCAGAAGTGCCTTTTGGATTTTGAAATTACAGTTTGAGAAGCATTAATTTTTATGGGGTTATGTATTTGATGAGAATCCCATTTTGTCACTAACTCTACATTAATCTTTTATGAGAAGTCAACATTAGATAATAGAGTGGTGATTATTTATGGTAAGCTAAAAATGATAACAAAACACTCCAACATTAATTCATCGGATTGTAAATTATCATCTTAGCTTCTAATAGAATTAACTGAAGACCAAGTAAAATAACATAATTTATTGTATAATCCTGCAAATCTATACAAAAGATAATGAGAAGATATGTACTACATTGCAGTCATAAATTTGAATGTTGTTCATAATCACTAAATCTTTGATCTCATTATATTAATGCAAAATGGATAGGGAAGTAAAAAAGAGGTTCTTTTAATAAGTGGAAAAATAAGGTAAATCAAAAGAGTGGGATAGTATTTGAAAGTATTCAGTCAAATAATGGAGGAACGTCCAAATATAAGCATAAACTTTTAGATGCTTAATCCATAGGCAAACAGTTTCAGGAAAGTGCTTATATGTCTGTGAGGAAAGTGGAGTTGGTTTGATTAGGCTCCCTTGCCTCATATCCAGCTGGGTATCTGGGTATGATTCAGCACATCCTTTGTAAACAAGTTGTGTGGGAGTAGTGTGCATGCATTCCAGGTTACCCTTTTGGCTTGTTGCTGTTTTTGTGCACTTCAGTATGGAAAGCAGCCGCTCTGAACGCTGGTCAGCGGAGCTCGCTTCTAATAATAAAGCATGTCTACTTTGCCCTTGGCTATTCAATTTTTCTTCCATCTACCTGACTCAGGACCTGCACAGGATGGAGTAGAGGGGTCTGTGATCCAGCCTGACAGTGTCATAAGATGATGGCTAAAGATATCTCCGCGACCTATTGGGGGTAGTCCTTATACTCGTGAGAGTATACTCTATTTTTCTTATGCAGATTAAAGACACACAGAAATAACCTAAGCAGGGGACAAAATGGTAAATTTAGAGAATTATGTGAAATAGATACTTTTTTGTAAATGATAATAATGCAAATTTTAGCTTTGTAATCATTTTCAGAAAATTACCCCAGCTTTATTATCAGATCTACCTCTTTCCAAAGTTAACTATTTTTTTTTAAATTTTCTTCATATTTAATTTTGTGGAGTGCAGTGTGTTGTTTCAATCCATGCATGTTAGGATAGATAACATGAGGCTGGCCTCCTGTGGGACTTCATAATATCTGTCAATAAGGAGCAGGAGGAAGAGATGAATGGCTCATTTCTATGTTTTTTAAACTAGTCATGCACTTTTGCAATATCCTTTCACCATTGTTCTGTGGAGAAGAAAAAGTTGTCATTAATCAAATTACTGTCAAGTAAAATAAAATTTAGAATGTTTGGGGAAATCTAGCATTCACTGAATTACTATTTGTGCCAGATGTTATAGTAAATATTACACTTACGTGATCTCATTTAGATCTTTCTCAGAGGCCGGCGAGGTTAAGGTACGATTTTTATTTTGGAAATAAAGAAAACGAAGCATGAAAATTTAAAGTTATTCAAAGTCACAGAGCTAGAAACAGGATTACTAACCAGATATGTCCAACTCCAAATCCAGTTCTTTCTCCTACAAGAGTGTTTTTAAAACTGATATCATAGTTGAAAGGTTTCCTAAGGCACCAGAAGTCACTTCTGGGCTTGGGGACAGCTGAGGTGGCTGGTCCCTTGACCGCTGATCTCTCAAAACGTGCTTTTCCTTCATCTTTTCTGCATGCAGGAATTATATATATATATTTTAAATAACCAAATCCCATAGAATGTACAACATCAAGAGTGAGCCCTCACGTAAACTATGGATGGGAGACATAACGATATGTCAGTCTTAGTTCATCAGTAGTAATCAATGCACCATTCAGGGGCAGGACTTTTATAGTGGGAAAAGCTGTGCTTATGTGGGGTGTCGGGGGGGAAATCTCTCTACCTTACACTGAATTTTTCCTGTGAATCTGAAACTGGTCTAAAAGAAAAATCTATTAAAAACAAGAAAAAGAAAATGAACAAAGCCTAAAAAAAGTTATTTAAAAATATTTGTCCTCAAAAACTGACACCACCTTGGACAAGAATAAATAAGACTTTCTATTGCTCACATGTCAGAAACTGGGAGCTACAACTTCATCTAGTGTCTCACCACCACATGGGCATCAGATTAAAAAACAACATCAGAATGATTTCTCCACCTCTCATTTGGTTACTTTTTTTGGTTATTTACACCACAAAATGATGCCACAAACAAATAAGCTTTATACTTTTCTCAGTATTTGAAACATTGTACCTATGTGGAGCTGATTCTTTGCCAAGATGATCTGTCCAGTATTGACAGTGGGGTGTTCAGGTCCCCTGCTATTATGGTATTAGTGTCTATTTCCTTCTTTAGATATAATAGAGTTTGCTTTACAAATCTGGCTGTTCTGACATTGGGGACATATGTATTTATAATTGTTACATCTTCTTGATGGATCAATCTTTTTATCATTATGTAGTGGCCCTCATGATCTCTTTTTATGGTTTTTAGTTTAAAGTCTATTTTATCAGATATAAGAATAGGTACTCCAGCTCGTTTTTTCATTTCCGTTTTCATGGTAAATCTTTTTTCCATCCTTTCACACTTAGTCTATGTGAATCTTTATGGGTGAGGTGGGTCTCCTAAAGGCAGCATATAGTTGGGTCCTACTTTTTATTCCACTCAGCCAGTCTGTGTCTTTTGATTGTGGAATTTAATCCTTTTACATTAA
>NW_007728744.1:211739-212604 GCF_000696425.1 Galeopterus variegatus | reverse complement strand
AGTGTCTTTTGTTTCTTTCTTTCTGATTTACTGTTTGTCTTCTGTATTTGTTGGTTCCTTGTGCCATGTATGGTAAGCTTAAATGTTCCTAATTTAAACATTTTAACATTTTTTCCCCTCAATTTTAGAGTAAGGTGAGCATATATAATCCATGAGGGTAAATTTAAAATGTGAACTTCCATCTTCTACATCCTCATCAATGTCACTTTCCTAATCCTAACCCCATAGATTGTTTTCCTGTTTTTTTAATAATTTTCTCTGCTGGGTTCTATATTCTTACCAGTGTTTTCACAACCCTTTTAAATTCTGGAGCACAGCATGGTACAGAAAACTCTAATAAGCAGCAATGGGAAAAAAAGAAAATGGTCGCTTTCCAGCTTTTCCCAGACCTTCATCATTTCACGAGAAACACTTAATAGTGGGATTTCTATGACTCTATACAGTAATCATGAGTTTCTTTAGGACACTATGGCCTTCCTTTATTATATATGTAAATAGAAATTTATATATGCATATATATGTTCGACTTGGAGTCTCTATTAACTACTTAAATGTTATCTGTGCATATTTAATTTAACTTTGGTAGAAAATAATCTAATAGAACTACTGTAGAATTTGAAATCAGAGAAAATAGATTCAGATTCTGGCCCTATCATGTAATTGCAATTTATTATTTCGCTCAGTTTCATCATCTGACAAATACCCACACATTCCAAGAATGTCTCTTTTCTCAAGAAATCTGCCACTTACTATGATCACATATAAAGGTGCCCTTGACCTCTGCAATTCATCAGCCATAAAATCTGCCACTTTGAGATCTAATAAAGATGCCTTGTCCCCAGGCCACTCTCCACTTTTAAAAAAA
>NW_007728744.1:209292-211107 GCF_000696425.1 Galeopterus variegatus | reverse complement strand
AAAAAAATGGACTGGGTGTTTCTGCAGAACTTGAAGTCATAATATCAGTATTCACATCTGAGATAAAACTCTTACTACCTAAAGAACTTGGAGTAAGCCAATTAAATCACTTAGTGTTCCAGCTCTCGCAACATTGCATTATTATAATGATCTACATATTTTAAAGTATTTGTGATCATAAATTGAGATAATGTATGAAAGCAATTTATATAAGGTACAACGGAAACAGAAGTTACAAAAGTGTTATATTTAAGATAAATACTACTGCATGTTCTCACTTTCATGTACAAGCTAAAAAACTCAAATTCACAGATGAAGAGAGTAGAATGGTAGTTGCCTGGGGCTGGAGGTGAGGGCAGGCATGGGGGAGGTGGGGGGATATTGGTCAAAGTATACAAAATTTCTGTTAAAAGATGGGTAAGTCCTGAAGATCTAATGTACAGCATGGGGACTATACTTAATGACACTATATTGTATTCTTGAAATTTGCTGAGACAAGAACCTTAGATTCTCACCACACACACACACACACACACACAGAGTCACTCAAATGGTAACTATTTGTGATAAAGGATGTGTTAATAAGTCTGATTGTGTTTATCATATCATATCACAGTGTATATGTATACCAAATCATCACATTGTACACCTTTTTAAAAAGTATTATTTTTATAATTAGACCAGGATTTAAAAAACAGATATACATATAGTTTTAAAGTCACCACATCTATCTGAATATATGAACATTTGCTTAATTATATAAGGGGTGAGTATATTTTAAGTAGACCTTCTGTGTACAAGATACACCCAAACAAACACACGAACAAAACAAAAATTAGATCCTATTACATTAATTTGACTTCTTCTGGAGTGTTACATATCTTATAAAAACAGAGTAAGGTGTTGTTTACTAAGTAGTATGCTTTCTTTTATATTCTTTAAGCTGGCTGTGATAATTTTAGTCTTAGCAATTTGAAAGATGAAATCACTGTGAAAAATTATATTGGAAGCTGGTGTTAGCATGCTATTAGAAATGGTCTCTTTAAAATGAGAGTGACTCCAGGGAACACAGCTATTGTGTTGGCAATAAGAAGGTAAATAGAGAAGCACTGATAATATTATTACCACTTATCATTTCAAAGACTTTTACAAACACTTCCTAATCTTCTTAACATCTGCCAACATTCTTCTGCTTGGCCATTAATGCCATTTTTGGCCTTGGGTAAATCATTGAACCTTTATACATATGTTAATATGTTATGAGTAATAAATGTGTTTTATGAGTCTAAGGTAAATATTAATAAAAATATACTAGCCTAAGGATCACCATCCAAAAAAGCGTTTCAACCATTGTCAGCAATTTGGCACAAGTTCACTACACACTGCATCTAATCCATCAACAAATACTGTTAGCGTCACCTACAAAATATGTCCAGAATCTGATTATTTCTGAAACCCTCCCCAGCTAGTACTCGGTAAAACCACAATCATCTCTCTGCTTGATTGTTGCAATAACCTGCTAATTGGTCCCCTGTTGCCAGCCTTGCTCCTTCATTAAGAGCCAATTAATTCTCCACCAAACTGCCAGAGTGATCCTTTTAAAATGTAACTCAGACTATGCCACTCCTCTACTCAAAACCCTCCAATATTTGGTTTGGATACTCATTCACACTAAACTGTAAGTCGGCTGACTTACAGAGCTTGCAAGATCTGATCCCCTATTGCCCACATCTCCCTCTCTTCCTGTCTCTGTCTCTTCCCTCATTTCTGATTTGGTCATTCAGGCTCAGAACTTTACATGCTGTTTTTTCTGCT
>NW_007728744.1:207191-208196 GCF_000696425.1 Galeopterus variegatus | reverse complement strand
TGCACACACACACACACACAAACAGAGGTATTTATGAGTGTGCCTATGTTTATCCATATGTGTGTATATATATATATAGGTTTATGTTAAATAGTTAAAATATTTCTGCATATTTCTGTACTTCTTTACATTGTACTCATTTTTATAATATTGGGAAGCAGCTGATTAACCTGCAAAAGCCAAGGCTCAGATCAAAAACAGGAAAATTTGGAAGAATATGTGTTCGGAGAGTCTTTATCCCTCATGGGACTGTATAAAGATCCTCCAAATGGGGGGAAAACGAATAACGGAAAATTGTAGGGTAAATAAAAGAAAGTGTGGATGAAAAGGGGCCTTGCACCCTGGCTATCCTTGAGAGTTTAGTCTGAAACAGAAGGAGCTAGCATCCAATTTATCCGGGGGATTTACGTATTGAAGAGATCCTACCTACTTACCTCCAGCCCTGTGAGATAACAGGGTGTCAGAAGGATTCCTCACCATCTTGGCATGCAAAATAAACATTGCTGCGAAATCTCCCAGGAACATAAATGCAGATCAACAGAGCTGGGGTGGCGGGCACGAGTCCTAAATTGGCAGTTTATGTGATAGAGACTGAAAGGCAGTGTCCTGACTGAGTTTTCCTGAATTGTCAGGAAAAGTTTTCTGCTGGTACACGAAATGTGGCTTCACATAGGTTCTAAAAAGTATGACAGAAAAACAAAAACAAAGAGATACGATTGCTGCACATCTAATGTGGTATAAACATAAGTTCCTAGAATCCAATTTAAATTGAGGACATATTTGTACATGCTGGAATCACACTTCAATTTTCTTTAATATGTGGTAACATATGAAATGGGGCTCAAAATAAGCAAACACATTTTGCAAAATGAAATATATGATAATGAGAAGTACTAAAATCGATTGTTAACCTTTGCGGGAGAAAAGCCTTAATGAAACATATTAACCAATGTTGATTTGGGCTATCAATTTAGAAAACGCAATTCTAAGTTCGCAGAGAAATAC
>NW_007728744.1:200791-205433 GCF_000696425.1 Galeopterus variegatus | reverse complement strand
TCAGTCTCCTTCCTTCCTATTGCCCCCCCCCCCCCACACACAATACACACAATACAAATATTCTGTAATCAAAGATAATTGGCTAACATGAAATTGAGACCCTATACCCCTGGTTCTTTGGTGGCCTCTTACACCTTCAGCCCACGTGCAAACATATCTTCCATCCTAAAACCAAATGTCATCAAATAAGAGATTGCAGGTAGTTCGTACTTCTTCCATTCTCAACTGCTCTCTGTTCTTAAACCTCTCAAAGTCACCGTGGATGAGTAGCTGCTGCCTTCACCCCTACAGACCTTTCCTTTCCTAGTATTTCTGCCTCCCTGCCCTTTGGGCAATTTCCTTTGCTATCGTCTGGACACTGGGCACCTTCCTAGGTGATTTCCATTCTCCCTCAGGTTTTATAGCCAGGAATATCCTGATGACCCCAAGCTTTATATCTCTAGCTCAGCCAGGCCTCCCAAGTTCCTATTTGTTTATTCAACAAATATCTACACAAAAACACTTCACAAATAATGCAAAATTAAAATGTCCACAGCAAAACGTTTTGGTTTTCCCCAGGAAGTGTTTCTTAATGAACACCCACCTCGGAATGGAGTCATCTTCGATTCTCTTTCTTGCTCACCCCATAGCCAGTGGATGACGGGGCCACAGGCTCCCACACTGGGAACTGGGTGGGGGTAGGGGTGGTCAGGAGGCTTTGCACATGCTCTTCCCTTTGTCCTTTCCCTGCTTCTTCTTGGCTATTGCTTCTCTCAGTTTTTAGTGCAAATATTAAGTCCTTGGAAAGCCTTCCCAGACCGTTTTATCAAAAAAGCCCTGTTCCCATTTTTCTCTTGTTTATCTTATGCATAGTCTTATTTTCCTTCTCCGTTTGTTTTAATTGTTTGTCGATCTCCTCCACTAGACTGCTGTTTCCTTCAGTATCAAATCCTACTAGTGTTTAGCACAAGTGGCACGTAAGCATGAAATAAGTAGTTGTTGAATAAATGGAGGAATGAATGAATCAGTAAATAAATAATTTGTGAGAAAATATTTTTAAATGTAGTGTTGTATTACTTCGCAAAAGGGCAAACTTTTATTATGGATTATAAAAATATAAAAATATTTTTTAAAAGTAAGTATATATTATGATATATTACAGTACTTTTTGTGGAGGATACTAACATTTATAAGCATATGTGTTTCACAGAGCCTAACTTATAGCTTAGTAGGACCACAGTCCTTAGTTTTTAAAAGGGCCAAAGCCCTTTAGCATAGGTTGTAGCTTAATAGGGTGACAGCCCTTAGTTTTAGCAGGGCCAATACCCTGTAGTTTGAGGTATAGCCTAACTTTTTAGTATTGCACATAGTAATGCTAAGCTTGGGAAAAACAGAAAACTTTCCGAGGACTAAAGTCTCTGTTGTAGATAAAAAGATTGTAACACAGCAAAAATGCTTGCTCTAAGGACGGTCTCCTTGGTGCAGCCAAACCTAATGACTGTTGCCATGACGAATATCTCATTGTTCTTTTTGTAACCACCTATGTTCCTTTTCTGTAACTTTCTTGCCTGTAGAATAAAAATGGAGAGAAAACCTAGTTTGGGGTTATTTCCTAGGAATTCTTCTTGCTTGAAGAAATTACTCTTGGAATTAACCCCTTCTGGGCCTTTCACTGCTCTGGAGAAATGGGCTTTGAGTAATTCTTTGCATTTCTGTCACCCTGGGAGAGGTGACAACTTTCTCTTCTAGGTTAAAAATATGACAGAAATGCTACAAAATGATAGGTTACAATATTCATTTAGATCACAAGTAAAGTAGCTTAATTAACTAAGACAAATAATTAAAGTTATCTAAAGAGAAAAAAAAATGCATCTATTCAAGTGATAATTCTGATCTTTTCATTAAACTTGTTTGGGATATATTTTATTTACTTTAAATGAAAATTGTCTAGAAGCCATTGTTTTACTTATGAGGCACATTTGAAGTTGTTTTTGTAAAACTCTGCATAAATTTATTGTCCTGTGATTGTATCAGTTAATATTACCACCATAATTATTTACAGCTTATTAATCAATACTGAACAATTAAAAAGACTTATTAGTCCATTTTTCTCATTAACTTATCTTTTGCATAAGAACAAGAAAGCTTGTTTTCCTTTGTATCACAACACATTCTGAAAGAAATTTAAATAGTAGTTTTTATTTCCATCTCTAGACTTTATCAAACTCTAGAATAATAAAAGGAGGAAAAGGGCAATATTTCATTTTACTCCTATGAGTGAAAGACAAAAATACTTTAAGATAAGGTATTTTTAATTTATTAGTAAACTTCCCCCTCCTAATATTTTAGTGATGTTTTTCTCTCTCTCTTCTTTGGAAGTTTCTCTCCTGACCCATCAGTTCCACTAATACCCTGAGACACTTTGCTTCTCCCATTAGAGTAGCAGCAGTCTGGTAAAGAAACAACATTAACACTGACTGGCTTCAAGAGCTAAATGACATTGCTTAAGACCATCTGAATTGTAAAGCCTTGCAGTAGGTAGTGGCTAATATTTGATATAGAAAATACATTATGAATAGTGTAATTTCTAGCCTCACTGAAGTCATGGAGTTGGATTTTCAGCAAGTCTTTCCTCACTTCTCTGAAATCTGCCATAGGTGCTTGCCAACACTGTCTATGCAGAAACAGAACCCTGACTTCCAGCCATGGGATCATTTCATTAAGATAGGAAGAAAAAACATCATATTTATTCCTTATACTTAAACCATCAACCTGCATGTTCTGCTTTCCAGAACAAAGAGAAAGGCTGTTCATAGTGTAAAAATTGCATCAAGTGCCAGGAGACTGTCACTAAAAGAGCTTAGCTTTTTGATACTTTCAACTGAATATTTCCCTTAGATTATTTTGTGACTCTTGTCTGAACCGTGTGAAGTTATTCAGGCCCCAATTTAGACTAGAAATAAAGTCAGTACCCTGCTAATAGAATCTGATTTCTTCCAAGAAAAAAAAAGGTACATTTTACAGTTTTGCCACATATATCTCTTCATACCACTTTATTAAATAAATGATTATGGTATTAATTTTACAATACATTTCCTATTTCTAGGTAGTATATATAAACCAGGCAATGTACAGTGTGCAAAAGATATAAAGAAGTTTAAGACAAAGCCCTGACCTAATAAGCCTTACAATATTTCAGGAAAGATGAGTCCCCAACTTGAAGTAAAGCCATATATAATAAATCCCAAATGACACACGGTGTTGTTGGAGTAAAACACTCCAACCAGTCATAAATCCACCAAATGTTTCTCCAGTATGTGAAATTATAAAACTTAAGCAGTTGAGTTTACAGAAATGAATGTCCTATAACAGGAATCCGGAGCTTAATTCAATGTTGGTGATAAATAACTCTGTTGTCAGATAACCCAATTTTGTCTTGTATTTAATATCTTCATGATGGAGAAAATATCACTCTTTTCTATCTAATTTGTGAGCTCCTCATAATCTGTGGTGTTTGTCACATAGCTAGTGCTTCACTGAAATGAGGGCAAACTCCTGTGATAGTATGGTCAAATTATCTGGACAAAAAATAAAATAGTAATGGGATGGTTTTACTATTGTTTTATTTATGTATGTATGTATGTATGTATGTATGTATGTATGTATGTATGTGTGTATGTATGTATATATGTATGTATGTATGTATGTATTTATATATTGTCAGAGAAAACGTGTTCATTTCCATTATTACAGCTGTCTGCAATTACCTTTGCTTTATTCAAAAAACACTTAAGCTCACTCCTTATTTCTGTTTTTTCCTGAAATCTTTCAGAAGACAACAAAATTAGTGTTTTGTTATTATATGTAAAACAGAAAAGTTCTTTACTTAAAAGAACTGATATTGAATCAAACCAAATGTATTCTCAGAAATACTCCTACCTCAGTAAAGAAAATTCTTTAGTCTTGGGGGAAAATAAACCTGTCAGTAAAGCAACTCCCATGGTAGAAGATGGAGTGACTTAGGAGGTAATGCAGGTAAGTTCCCAGGCCTGCTAAGAAGGAAAGTGTGCCGAATACAGTATGAAAAGTTGCTGCAGTTTGCACAGCAACGGAATGATTTTTAAATGACAGTTTTCTGCAATATCACTCCACAGATAAATGAAGAATGAAGCTCAATTTTTAATACATCTGTGTGAAAAATTTTATAAACAAACATAAAAAACAGGAAGAGTTTAATGAAAAATACATGCAGAAATAAATTTACCTGAGGTGCATACATCATATCTAGAAAATCAACTTCCTGTTGACTTATTTTCCAGAGTCCTTCCTTGAATATTTGGAAGGCAGGGGACTATGTAATGTCTCCAGCTCCCTGCAAGTGCAGTGGTTTTCATTGTTTCCTCTCCTCTTCCCCTTCTCCTCTATCCTTGGTTTTGGTAAACTTCCATAAGAATTGCTGAATCTCCCAACTTCCAATACCCTGTTCTGTTTTTTCTGTAAGTACTTATCCATGGTGCTGAGGGGCAGTCCAACTAAAAAGCCACATCAATAGGACCACCACTGTTGATGTGGCTCTTTCACAAAAAATAACCCCAGTGCTTTCAAACAGAGTGTTCAGCTTGTGCATTGTCTGCTGTATTCCACTTTTTTTTTTTTTTTTTTG
>NW_007728744.1:196916-200749 GCF_000696425.1 Galeopterus variegatus | reverse complement strand
CCCCCGTACCGGACCGGGGACCGGCAACGGGATCGCAACCCTCGGCATTGCTCCCGCGCCTCGCTCAGCCAGTGAGCGGGAACCGGTCTGTATGTGGGATCCGAACCCTCGGGCGGGAGCGCCGCCGCGCTTCCCAAGCAGCGCACTATCCAGTGTGCCACCGGGCCGGCCCTCCACTTCTGACTTTTGTGCATTAACCAGTGCCTTCCTGCACAGCTCACCTCATCAGTATGGTCCCCCCTCATTCTATGGTGGGCTGGGAAATATGTACCTACTGCCCCCCAGAAAAAATAAAATAGGCGTGTGTATGTTTGTGCTGAAACTAAGTAAGGTTATACGGATGTAAAAAATGTATGCCACATAATCTACAAACAGTAATAAAATATGCAATACCTTCATTGTAAGTTCCATATAGCCAATTGATTTTTGTAGAATGCCCTTTATTCAGTTTGCCAAAATCTTATATCTTGTATCCATAATGAACCAATAGTTATAAATCAATCATAATTTGACATTTCGTGCTATTTACAAAGCAATAGGAAATATAATACCTTTTACGTTTATTTTGCTTTATTTACTTTTTTCTACATCAATTTCTTAAGACTAAATAGTTCACAAAACAAAAACTCAAGCCCCAATTTGTAGCATTTGGCAATTTCCATTGTATAAGTATTCCCATCATGGCCAGGTTCATGCTATCAACAGGATGTCACTGAGCACAGAGCTGGGAAGAGGTGGGCAGGAAGTAGTGCCTCACCTCTGCTATAGAAATAACAGACATATACCTGTGCTCAGCAGCGCAGATAATTGCAAAATGTAGTAAAATAGCTAGGAAATAATATTTTGAATATATACTTTTGTTATGGTATAATCAATTTAATTATAGCTTTGTTTATATAATCTTTAATAACAGCTGCATTTAACAACAGGCTTGAAAAGCTCCTGTAAACATAACCGTCATCTCTCCCAAGCCCATATGAGCTGGCTCCAGCACCACAGGGCCTCACAGAACCCTAAGCTGCACCTTCCTCTCTGAGCCCTGAAATATGTTCCAGCCTCAAACATTCACGTTCTCCCTGTGTATTTGTTACTTGCTCAAAGCTCCAGCTCCACCCTCATGGAGTTTCTCAACTCGCTGGCCATTAGATTAGACCACAGCCTAGCTCTGAATTCACAAGTGTCACCAGGGCCACCTCTACCAGGCCCGACTCTCACTTCAGTTCCAGTCTCCACTCAGGATGGGCTCACCGTGCCTCATGGAAAACAACAAAAATGTGGCCTTGAGCAAAACTGGATTCGAATTTCATCTCTTTCACTCACAATTATGCAACCTTGGCTAAGATACTAATTACCTTTAAGACTCCATTTCCTCATCTATAAAATGGAGATAATAATAGCCAGCATATAGAATTCCAGTTAGAATTAGCATATGGTCAAAAACATGCTCATAGAGGATGCTCCACAAAGGTGAACCATGCTTACCTCTTCCTCCCCCTGCTCAATGGAACAAGGTTGTCTTACGACAGGAAAAGCAGGTGCAGGAGGCTTCAGAGCATCATTTACAGCCAGCCAAAGCCTTATGGTTTTAGCCACTGACTAAAAGAATGAGCATATTTACACAATATTCTTCTAGTTTATAGGTGCTATTTTCTCTCGCTGACTACACATTCAAGTTTTGACATTTCTTCTGTGTGTCTCTTGAATGTGGCTTCCATAAACCTGTTTTTCTCAAGCTCTGCCCAGTTAGCATGAGTTTTGTGCCTTTGTGATGCTCACTATGTGCAGGTTCTTAACAAGGTGTCCTCCCAGCCATGCGTGGTGCTCCTGGTCTGTGGTACTAATGCTCCCTACGTTCAGTTACTCTGAGATTCTCTATCCACCCTCCCCCAATAATATCTTTTCCCCCATTTCTCTGTTGCTCCTGTTATTAGAGAACCTTCTAAAATCTGCCATTTCAGCCCTGATAAAACTGAGGTTCGGGCACTCATTGGATGGGAAAGCTGATACACAAAGCACTAGAGCAGAGGACAGGAGAACTAGATTCTGGTTCTGATGTTGACAGTAACTAGTTGTGTGGCTTTGGAGAAATCAATAAACTGCTCAAAGCCACAGTTTCTTCAATTGAAAAGTAGGCATGAGATTTCTCTAGGGCTCTTCCAAATCTAGCATTCAATGGTTCTCATTATGATTCTCATTTTACCATTGCTCTCAGCAACTGCAGTACACTGGAAATATTGCCTCCCCCAGCCTGTTGCTTAAGCAGCCCTTAATCGGTAGAAGCAACCTCAGCTGTTGGGGTTAATGTCGCTCATGAGCCCGGCAGCTACAGAAGAAGGTTGAGAGAAGCAATGTCGATAGGATTAGAGAAAGGAAATAAACACTTCTTTTCTAATCTTAAAATATGAATGTATATGTTACATACAGAATAAACTTTTATTTTTCCAAAGCAGTAAAAAAGCAATTTCCAGGATAATAAATATAAATTGGTAAACATAGGGAGGATTTTTCAGATAGGTCTCAGCAGGGAAGTTGCAACCATGACTTACGCCTCATGAATGCAATGTTAGGCTGGTGTTTGTTGAAAACAGTATCTTAATGCGGAGGAATTAGGCAAACAATAGTGACAATGGTAATAAAATAAATGAAATTAAGTTAAATTTTAAAAGCCAATATTTAATTTTCTCTTGAAATATAGAAATTAAAACTAGTTGAAGTAGGCTTGTGAACTAGGGACATGGGACCACCAGTATCCTTTATGTATAAATCATTGGGTAAGGCATTCTTCTAATTCTTCCTTACTTTGCATGCCTTGTCTATATGAGATTTTAGGATTCATATATCAAATTTCCACTTGCTGCTCAGTGCTCTAGGAATATGAATGATGGAGTTTGGATGCGTTGTCCCCTCCAAAACTCATGTGGAAATTTGATCTCCAGTGTGGCAGTGTTGGAAACTGATTGAGTCATGGGGGCGGATCCCTCATAAATGGATTAATGTTCTCCCTGGGGGAGGGGGAATTCATGAGTGAGTTCTCACTCGATTAGTTCCCGTGAGAGCTCGTTGCTTAAAAAGACCCTGGCACCTCCTCTCTCTTGCTTCCTCCCGCCATGTGATCTGCTTGTACCCCCCAGCTGCTGCCTGCTGTTTTTCTACCATGAGTAGAAGCAGCCCGAGGCCCATGCCAGATGCAGCTGTTCCAGAATTGTAAGCCAAATAAACCTCTTTTCCTTATAAATTACCCAATCTCAGGTAGTTCTGTTGTAGCAACACAAATCGGGCTAAAACAATGAATTAATTATAATTCTTCAGTAAGTTTCCTTTATGCTTTGATACTTACACAAGCTGTTCCTTCTGTTTGGAAAGTTTTTCCCCTTACAATCCTCTTGTAACTTATAATTCAATGTTTAAAACAAGCATCACATCACTACTTCCAAAGAGCTTTTCTTACCATCCTAAAAAGGGGTTTTCTATCCTCTGAAGCAACCTATTTTTCTAATTGTTCTATATTATAACTACTTATTGAATTACCCCTCTCACTAGTCTGTAATATTCACAAGAGCAGCCAGTATTCAAATCTCCAGTAAGCTTGGCGGATATAGCAAAAAAAAAAAAAAAACAAAAAAAACAAAAATTAAGGATATCCATTTAAATTTGAATTTCAGTTAAACAACAATTGGTTTGTGTGTGTGTGTGTGTGTGTGTGCGTGTATGTGTGTGTTTATTTTTTTTTTATCTGAATTTCAAATTTAACTGGACATCCTATATTTGATTTGAGAACCCTAATCTTGAGTGTCTTGAAACATGCCTGCCACATAAGAGTTGTTCAATAAATA
>NW_007728744.1:195466-196874 GCF_000696425.1 Galeopterus variegatus | reverse complement strand
TAACTTATAATTCAATGTTTAAAACAAGCATCACATCACTACTTCCAAAGAGCTTTTCTTATCATCCTAAAAAGGGGTTTTCTATCCTCTGAAGCAACCTATTTTTCTAATTTTTCTATATTATAACTACTTATTTAATTACCCCTCTCACTAGTCTGTAATATTCACAAGAGCAGCCAGTATTCAAATCTCCAGTAAGCTTGGCGGATATAGCAAAAAAAAAAAAAAAACAAAAAAAACAAAAATTAAGGATATCCATTTAAATTTGAATTTCAGTTAAACAACAATTGGTTTGTGTGTGTGTGTGTGTGTGTGTGTGCGTGTATGTGTGTGTTTATTTTTTTGTTATCTGAATTTCAAATTTAACTGGACATCCTATATTTGATTCGAGAACCCTAATCTTGAGTGTCTTGAAACATGCCTGCCACATAAGAGTTGTTCAATAAATATTCAATGACACAAAATGACAACAGATAAAATTTTACTCTATTTCTTCAAAAATGTCATAATAATATTTAATATATTGATTTTTGGGAGATTGCAATGAGCATTATTGCTTTATTTGACAGTACAGTCATTTTAAGACAGTTAATATTATGGGTTTGATTGTGTATGTGTCAGTTGTGATATTAACAATGGAAAATAAGCTTGCATACAAGCTATTACTACAGAATTCAGAGACCTTTTATTTATTTTATTTATTTTTTTTAGCTCATGGATCAGAAACAGGGCCTGTCTAAACTTGCTGAAGGAAGCTTTCTTTAGGGCTTCATTTCACACATCCACTCAAGAGTATTTCCCTCCGTAGCACAGCTGTGGTCAGAAGTTCTCCTATTGCTTACAGAGGAGAGAACAGGGCCATCTGGGCCCAACCTGGAGGCAGCTCTGGGGAGCAGAGCATCATTTTCTAACTTTCCACCCTGTCGCTTTGATGCATGAATCCTAAAATCCCACACATTCACTGATTTTCTCTAAATTATTGTGCAAGAAAATAGAAAGAGAGGTTTTATTTATTTTTTAATTCTATAGCTCTAATATTTACTTTATTTTGTAAATATGGAGAACACTCCATAGTCTAATTTAAGAAAAACAAAAGAAACTCAATATAGCAGATTACTTTTATCTATAATATGAGTAACTTTATTACAAAAATTGATGAGATAGATTTTTACATATGTACACTATACCAAAGCCAGATAAAGAGATGACAAGAAAAGGAAACAACAGACCAATGTTCATTATAAATATGTATACAAAAATCCTCAACAAAATACTAGCAAACCAAATATAGAAGCAGAAAAATCATTTGAAAAAATTCAACACCCTTTCACGATAAAAACACAAAACAAACTAGGATTAAAAAGGAACTTTCTCAACTTGATAAAGGGCATATAGAAAAAACCTTCAG
>NW_007728744.1:190624-194898 GCF_000696425.1 Galeopterus variegatus | reverse complement strand
GCAGAAAAATCATTTGAAAAAATTCAACACCCTTTCACGATAAAAACACAAAATAAACTAGGATTAAAAAGGAACTTTCTCAACTTGATAAAGGGCATATAGAAAAAACCTTCAGTTAACGTCATACTTAATGGTATAATACTGAAAGCTTTTCCCCTTAAATTAGGAACAGGACAAGGATATCTTTTCTCACACATCTATTCAGTGTTGTACTGAAAGTTTTAGCTAGGACAATTAGTAAAGAGAAAGAAAAAATAAATCCAGACTAGAAAGAAAGAAGTAAAAGTATATCTGTTTGAAGATGATATGATCTTAAATGCAGAAACCCCTCAGGATTCTACCATAATCATTCAAAACAGGAAAATAACGAGGAAAAAATTATCCATGGAAGAGCAAGACTTTATACATGGATAATTGCAAAACTTTGTTGAAAGAAATTAAAAGTCTAAATAAATCCTGTGTTCATGAATTGGAAGACCTAATAACTGTTATGATGAAAACCATCCTGAAAAGGCTCTACAAATTCATTGCAAACCATATCAAAATTCTAAATGCTTTTCCTGCAAAAATTGACAAACTGTTTTAAAATTCATATGAAAATACAAGGGACAGTGAATCCCCAACAGCAACTTTTACCCTGCTATGGCACCCTACTGGAAAGAGAGCACTTGACCACTATAGTACTGTCTGTCACCTTAAGATGTGGGCTGTCTACATTCATATGGGCACTCAATAATTCCACTAATAATATAAAACTGGTTCATCATAGGTCCATCATTAGATGGAAATGCTTCGTCCAACATTGATGGGCCCTAGGGTGTCAGCTGATTCCATAAACCAGTAGCTCCCTTGCCAGAGGGGACTGTACAGCCCATAGGGGGGAGTACTCCTCCCCGTCCTTAGCAGTGGGGCTCATGGATCAAAGGTATTCCAACTGATAGTATGGCTAGGTTCATGGATGGACCTCAAAGCTGCTGGAGTCCATTTGGCCACTGTGGCCTTCTACCCCAAGGATAGCCACCTTTTGACTGAGACTGAATGAGAAAGTTCTGCCCAATGGGTGGAACTCAGTAGTACAGTGATGGCTGTGGATGGCACCCCAACAACAACTCCTTGCCATGTATTTCCAGTCTCATGGGTCATTGCAAACTGCCTGGCCATATGGTCCAGTGACTGCCAGTTTAATCACTGGACCATGAGGAGCTCCCTTGAATGGGGACAAGGACTTTGGCAGCATCTTACGAACTGAGAATGAGACCTAGTCCTCACTTACGTTGATGCCCATGACAAAAGACCATTCAATAAGGAGCACTGATGACGCTCAGGAGCTGGTCAAACATGCTCTCAACAAATTGCTACAATTGCCAGCTGGGTCCATCACAGGACAAGACATGGAGATCTCAAATGCACGAAAGGGTCAAATCACAGGGATTTCACCTAGAAGAAATGGAAGCCAAAAATGCAGCAGAGTTGTGTGACTCCTGCCAGTGAGTCAAGGCCTGCAACCTGGCAAATGGGCCACATCAACCAGGGCATAGACCCCATGTAAGGACTGTTGACCACATTGGATCACCAGTCCTCACTCATGGATTCCAGTGGGGCCTCACAGCCATGGACAAAGAGGCCAAATGTGGGACAGCATTCCAGTGAACCACACAGAAACTCTGCTGTAGGTTTTAGAAAGCACCTTTGCTGTGTGTTCACATACCCAGCTGGATTCCAATCTGATCAAGCCACTGCACAAGCTACACCACAATGGGCATCATCCCATGGCGTAAGATGGTCCTTTCATGCTCTCTGTCACCCCCAGATAAATAGCATGACAGACTGGTGAAACCTGCAGTTCCATTTGATGCTTGTATAGAAAAGAAACCTTATGAGGAACTTCATGTAAGGCCGGTATGATTCCCATACATTCTGAGTACATGTATGACCATAAAGATTGATGGAAACTTCTGGAATAGGAGTATCTGAGTTTAGAGGCAAGCTGGGGATAGCTTCAATGAAATAATGAGAAAAGATAATAGCGTAAAGCACCTGAGAAACATGTGATCTCGGTCCCCTAAATATTTCTAATGTCCTGGAAGAAAGTATTATTGTAACTCATGAATCCACATAAAGGGATGTGGAGTTCAGAAGAAGGGAGGACCATAGGGCTGTCTAGGTGGTTGCCAGATTAATCAAGAGAAAATCTGAGCTGGAACCACATTTGGAATAATGGGACAGTGAAACGAAATTAGGATTTCCTTTCTCTGGGGATGTGCTCAGCATTGAAGGAATCTGAATGTGGAGGTGGAGGTCTGTTCCAAGCAAACTAACTATGGAACTGCCATCAAGGACTTGGAGATAGAATAGGCTGCTAGAAACACTCCTCCACTGTGAGGACAGTGCTGCCGTGGACCTCTGGGGAGGACTTCCATGTGTGGCTGGGCCCTTCCTTCTAATCTGCGCTACCCTGTTACATACAGTGACTAGCAGCACCTAATTACAGACGTGCTCGCTCAGAGCCCAGAGCTTGACTTGGACTCCAGACATAAACTCTTTTACATTTTAAATCCTCAGAAGTATATTACTTTTATTATGAGTTTTATTCTAGAAAAGTTTCTAAGCAATAAATCACTGAACAATGATTCCAATCCACATATAACAAAACTGCATAAACTCAGGCAACAATGTTACACAATAACATTTCCCAAATATAGAAGTAATAATTTAAAGCTATTCCTTCTCTACAATTTCTATCTATAAAAGGAGGAAGAGAAGAAATCCGCTTACAAACCCAGAAACAGGGAAAAGGTTTCCATAACATCATTTTCCATTATATTTCAATTTATGTTTATGCTGGACAAAAATATTAATTTTTACCTTAGGCTTCCTTGATCATGTTAATTTTCCCATAAGAAAAAAAAATATCTTATGTGTTGTAGTTGATGTTAACATGTTGTATATTTTCTGTGAAAGGGTGTTTTTGTTACAATAATTGTCACAAAAAAAATAGAGGTAACATACTATCCAATGCTCTAAAATAGAATGGCACAATTCCTGAAATGAATTATTTTAAAAGGGAAATAAAACCTCTTACAAGAGTACAAATAAAAATGAGAAAAGTGAAAATTAAAGTAGAAATGTATTCCTCCTTCTTTTCAGAATGAGTTCATTTTTATGTAAATATTCCTATCCCTCTTATTCTTGAGTACTTAAATGTGTAAGCCTTGAAAGACAGCAGAGGAAGGGACAGCCTTTGAGTAAAGATATGATAACCGCTTTTTCCACTAAGCTATTATCACAAGCAAAATTACAATTATCTTTTGATTCAGGAAGCCAAGAATAAAATTCAATGAACTCTAAATATGTTTATATTTCAGGATTGCATTTCACCTTCTGCTGTGCACATAGATTCTAAATTAAGACAAGTTAATTAAACAGAAGAACTCCAGGAACTTAGTGTTCTGCTAGCATCCCTAATTTGCTTTTAAGGAGTTTCCCAAATACGTTTTGGTGTTTAGCTCTGAGTTTTACTCTGCCACTCTCCGGACCTTCTTAATTTTGGTCGCAAAACATTTTTTATTGTTGTCTTTTTCATGGACCCACATGATTACTACACTTTTTAAGGGAAACTAATACATGTTGGGGACTTAGACCCATTAACACAATGAAAATGATGATGCATTTTACCATATTTTATAGATTATCATTTCCTCAATTTGCAGACTGATGCTTTGTAACATTTAATGATTGTTGACTGATTGATAGTGAAGGATTAGTGTGGATTGAATGCCTCTCTACGTGATGACATTGTTGCCATTATCAGAGACCTATTCAGCTCACCATAGAGGTCCCTCTGTGAGATAATGGTTTTGAACCAGATGATTATAGTGAAGTCAGATCTAGTGTAGAATATTCAGGAGCGTGTAGCACAGTTTTCTTTCCCTTTTCTGCAGATGGCACATAATCAACCTTGTATAAGGAAAATTGGCTCGTTTGTCATCTATTCCTTATTACGATCAGCCATTACTTATCATTTATAGGTGTCTGAAACACAGTTGTCTTTCATTCTAAGGGAATTATTTTTATTTAATGTGGAAGTTTGACAAATAAGTATTAACATTTTGCCAAATATATTATACTAACAAAATTTGTGTTTTAGTGTTTTTATTCCCCTTTGTACTTAGAGATATTGAGAGAGAGAGAGAGAGAGAGAGAGAGAGAGAGAGTGTGCGTGCGTGCACACACAGTGTTTTCCAAAGCCTCAGCTTGCTTGGAATGATAATTGT
>NW_007728744.1:189570-190129 GCF_000696425.1 Galeopterus variegatus | reverse complement strand
GTGTGCGTGCGTGCACACACAGTGTTTTCCAAAGCCTCAGCTTGCTTGGAATGATAATTGTTAATATTACTTGTCCTATCTTAGGCAAAGGGGTTTACGTCACTTAAATCTCCAGAGCCAATTAAAAGGGGTTTGATGTTTGACATTGAAGTCTAGTCTTTCAGCACTAATGCAAGAGTTCTTGGACATGTAAAGAACCCTGAGTGTTTCTCCTTCATGGTTGATCTTAATTTCCATTTTGATTGTTCTACTACTTGAGCCAAAATCTCTAATTTATCCTTTCTCACTTCCATAAAACATGAAGATGAACATGGCCTGAGGTGTTGTGCATGGGCTACCACAAGGTGGATTTGTTCTTCTGATATATGTGCCCCAGGACACTTCAATGGCTACTGAAATCTCCCCCTCTGATCTGGAAGGCACAGTGTGTTCAGAATGAGCTTCTCTAGAGCATGGGTCATGAAGAAAGAAAAGCGTAGTTTTCCAAATGTTTTACTCTTCGTTGACTCAAAGGCTGCATCCCTGTGCAGGGTGTGGTGGGGGCTGAGGGCAAGGAAGG
>NW_007728744.1:188063-188817 GCF_000696425.1 Galeopterus variegatus | reverse complement strand
TTTTCCCAAAGATAATTCTTAATGAAAAGAAGAGTAAACTCCTCAGTGTCTTATTTATTTCCAGATCATCTGATGGCGGTCAGGTTGGAGGGAGAAGAGAAAAAGTAAAGAAAACACTTCTAATTATTTTGCAATTTGCTTTAATTTAAATCAGAGTCTAATTTGTTGTCACAATAGATTAAGAAAGGCTGCAAAAACAAATGTAATGAATTCATTGTGCTTCAAAGCCGAAGGCTAAACCTGGGGGCATGTANTCTATTCCATTTTCCTTTTTCAGCAAAAATTAAAACTGTTTATAACACAACATTGACTTGTACCTAATCTGGAGTAGCCCTTTTTATTAATATTGTACTAAACCCCAGGAAATGATGCCATAGGCCACGGATTAGTGCCAAAATACATATGAAGTCAGTTGATTCTATTGATTAAGACCATACAGGGTCCCTGACCCTGTTGCAGTGAACAAACACAGAACCAGCTGGCTCACAGGCATCCGTTTCTACAAATCTGCTAGCAACGTTTCCTTTCATCGGGGTCAGAGCAATCTAAAAATGTGTAGGAACCCAGTGGTGGCAAGTACGATTACGTTGAGACTGGTTAGCAAAGGTGTGCACGGAGCAAGTGCACCAATTGTCCCCACTACAATGGGGCACTAAGCAAAACCGGCCTCTTGAGAGTGTGCATGCTGGCCACGCAGAAAGGCAGCTGGAAACAGTCCCCAGAGATGAGGTGACTTCTCCTGATTTTATTTTCC
>NW_007728744.1:184708-186223 GCF_000696425.1 Galeopterus variegatus | reverse complement strand
CACAGAGGGTTGTGATCCCGTTGCCGGTCATGAAAAAAGACAAAAAGGAAAAAAAAAAAAAGAAATTGAGCCCTCACCAGACACCAAGTCTGCTGGTGCCTTGATCTTGGACTTCCCAGACTCCAGAAATGTGAGCAATAAATTTCTGTTGTTTGTAAGCCACCCAGTTCGTGGTACTTTTGTTATAGCACCGCAAATGGATTAAGACAGGAACTACCACAGCTTTTATGCTGAAGCCAGACTTTGTTTCACGCACGTACAATGGACAACCAATCTCCCAGGCCTCTCCCAGCCAATGATGATCATCACAGTCCTGCTAGTCTCAGGCCATTCCTGTTCTGCTTATCCTGGCCAAGACCGCAGCACTGTGCAGCAGGCTGAGGCTCCACCTACCCAGTTCAACTTCCTTCCCTTTCTCCCTTTGCAGGTGTCTGAACTGCAGTACAGTCAGGAGTCTTTCTCCATATATGCCTTATCTCTCTCTCCTTTATCTTTCCCGGATATCTCCTCCCCTCAAAATAAATGGCTTGAATATTGAATTCCATCATGACATCTTTTTGGAGAACTCAAACACATCATTGGGGTTTCCCTTTTCTTATGTTTATTTTCAGAGTTTCTCAATAGATACATTATTCAANACTGTAATCCTTATTTTTCTTCTCCAAAATGAAATGTTTACATCACATAAGACAAAGGTACTCATGAGATTTCAAACCAAGTCAGTGGAGCACTTGTGAAAAATGCCAAAGAAATAATAATTTAAAGAATAATTTTGAAGGTAAATTTCTCTGGAGGATGCTCACGTTGTTTCACAGGTTGTGTCTGTGGAATTGCTTTCAACTTAGTAAAGCAACGATGTTTCCAATTTATATTTAGAGGCCAATGCCTTTCGTTTATCTGCAGTGCTTGACTTCTGAACGATGCTGCATTTTAGGAATTGTGGAACTTGGTATTTCACAAAAAACCCTAAGACAACCAGGTCATGCATTATGAGGGTTAATGGTAGAGATGCTCTTGACCTAGATGGGTGGCAGCCACACGTGTGAGCTGCTCCTCTCCGCATTCAGCAGAACCACCCATGACGGGTACATTTTACCAGCAGCCTCCAGCTACTGTACCATAGAGAACTGCAGTGATCTTAATGTTTGTGACCCCCACCCTCAATTCATATGTTGAAACCTAAACTACAATGTGATTATATTAAGTACTGGAGCCTTTGGGGAAGTGATTAAGTCATGAGGGCTCTGAATGGTAATAGTGCCCTTATAAAAGAGCCCCAAGGGAGCTTGTTTGCCCCTTTAAACCAGGAGGACACATCTGTGTACCAGAAGGCACATCTATGAACCAGAAAGTGCACCCTCGGGCCAGCCCGGTGGCACACTCAGTAGAGTGCGGTGCTTGGGAGCGCAGCAGCGCTCCCGCCGAGGGTTTGGATCCCATATAGAGACCGCTCGGCTCACTGGTTGAGCGCGGTGTGGGCACGACACCGAGGGTTGCGATCCCGTTGCCGGTCAC
>NW_007728744.1:181064-182681 GCF_000696425.1 Galeopterus variegatus | reverse complement strand
TTTTTTCTACCTAACCCTGTTCCTTAATTAGCTTTATACAAAAATAAAGCCTGAATTTCCTGAATTTCATATCATGGTTGTAGCCCATATTTCAAGTTTTATAAGAATTATATTTATTATATAACATATTCATTTATTTAACTAAGAGTTATTTATTTTATTTATTTATTAAGCTCCTACCATGTGCTTTGAGTACATAGAAGATAAATTTCCAGACTTCGTGGAGCTTGTAGTCTGTTGGGGGCAGACTAGCAACAGGTCCTTTAAAAATAAGGGACAAAAATTAAACACGAGGAGCTATGATTAGAATAACTATTCACAAAATTTCTCTCTGAAAAAATATTTCATTTAAAACCTAAAGAATGAGGTTATATAAAATATATACAACATACAAACACATCAATCAAAAAACATATACATAAATCTATATCTAAATTCCTCTGCTCCAGAAACTAGCCTTCACTTGGTAACTGTCAATTAGCAAATGGAAAACATTATCGTAGGTAGGAATACAGGTACAGACTACCCACCCGCCTGTCCATCTGCTCACGCACACCTCCCTCCAATGTGACAGAAGGGGGATTTTTGGTAATTAATTGGAAAGCAAGAAATGAAAATGCAGGAGGGTATTGTCTGGCATCCTTTTCCCTGTGTGTCCTCTCACCTGACTCCTGCTTCCACTGGCACTTTTCAGCAGGAGCGGGAATTCTTCCAACAGCTTTCACTGGACCTCCCTTCCACCTCCTGTCACCCAGCAGCTGTGTCCCAACCTCCCATTTTCCTCTCCATTCTCAGACTCAGCCCCATCCTTTTTCTCTTTATTTCAATGCCTGTCTTGTTTATTATTTGTTTTTAGGGAGTTAGTAAGTGTGAACCTTTTATATAACATCTATTCCCAGCAATGTTGGTTGTGAGTCTTCTTCAGTCAATAGGTACACATGCCTTTATACCATAGAAGCATAACTAGATGTCTTCTTATGAATTACCCAGTCTTTCCTCCTTTCTTTTATTGATAGGAAAGAAGCCTAGAAATTTTTCATGACTTAATCAAGTTATGCAGCAGGGAGTGGAAAGGTGGCCTACGATTCATGTCTCCTTATTTTATAAATAAGATGATCATGTACCTTAGATGTCTGAGACAGTCCTGATTTATTCATAAACCTGTTGGTTAAAAACAGGTTTATGCCTTTTGTCTTAGTGAAGTAATTACCAGCAACACGTTCACTCTCTTGAATCCCCCAGTTTAGGGCATCTATTATGCTTTCTCCCTATATATAGTTCATTTGTCTTTCCACTCCACCACACTTAACATATATATTATATATATTTTATTTTCAATGAAGTTTGTATTTAAATATATATGGTGTTCCCAAATGTAGCATACTGTTACATAAGAGAAATGTCATGATTTAAAAAAATACCAAAGTGTGCGACTTTTTTTATGTGCAGAAGAAGCTCTCAGGATGGATGTATCCAGAGATCTAAGTTGCTAATTTAAGAACACTATTTATATGTCTTTGTTATTACTTCAAGCGAGCTGCTGTTAGGGATGCGATAGAGAGAAAGAGAAGTTAAGGACCACCCTCTCTAAGGTAAAAATGGACGGCAAGCATCCAC
>NW_007728744.1:178186-179762 GCF_000696425.1 Galeopterus variegatus | reverse complement strand
TTTCCCCATATGAATTCCAGAGTCTAATGATGAAATCTGTATCATTCCTAGGGGGAAATCAGTGAAAGATTAATTTGGGTAATTTAGCATTGTATTCCATTTTTCCTCTACTTTGGGGTGAATCCAGCCTCGGTGCACATGTCTGATTTTTAAGAGCTGCTAAATTGATCAGCAAATAGGCATAATAGTTTTATCTAGTTCAGAGGAATAAATAATTCTTAGGCACCGAAGACCCCCATACAAGGCTTAGAAGATATGGCGTTGTAGAAGAGCAACGTAAAGGTTAACGTCCCCTTCACGGTACTGCCTGACATTTTATAATAATAATAATAATAATAATNTTGTAGATGGTGAAAGTGAGGCATAAGAGAAATTAAATAACTGGCCAAAATGCTCACAGCTGTAACTCAAATTAAATGTACCTTATCTGATAGCTGTTCTTCTTTTTTTTTGCCAATTTTATAAATATATATACATATATATTATTGAATCAAAATTGATTATACATATTTTTGGGGTTGGACATTGTTGATCAAATCAATATTACTAGCATATATATTGTTACAAATCATAATTATTCTTTATGCCCCTTGTCCAATCTCTCCCATCCCCCCTTCACTCCCCCTACCCCTAGATTTCTTCTCTCCTTCTGAAAGAGTAATGGTTACTCTGTTGATTTGTTGCCTAGATGATCTGTCCAATGCCGAGAAGTGTGTTCAGGTCCCTCAATATTATCACAGAGCAGATGCTTCTTCTGAAACTCTGGAATGGGCTTTGTGGAGAGAGACATCCTCTTTTTTTTTTTTTTTATCTCTGCTGGTGACTCTCCTTGTGCCAATCTCTCCAGTGGTTGGTGGACCATCTGCGTGATGGATGTAGCATCTAGCCACTTTTGTGGCAGCCATGGTTATTGTGGTGGCTGTGGTGGGCCACCCACATGGAAGTGATGTTTTTGGCATGCTCCTTGGTGCTGGTCCTGGTTGTGGGGTGTGTCTGGCTCCCCTTTTACAGCTGTGTTCTGGCTCCTCGCTCCTGCATGGGTCTACGGGAACCCTATTAGTGATTATGCTGTCCTGGGGGCCACCAAGCCCCTCTTCTCCCATGCTGCCTCCAAGCAACTCCATCTGAACGGCACAGCTACGTCTTCTGCTGGTTCCTGCTCCATGTACTCAGCAGGTCCAGGCTTAAAGCGGCTGCAGTGCAAAATGCTCGGAGCAGTTTTTTCTTTCTCTTGTGGTTTCTCCCACCTTCATGAACTCCATAGGTCTCTCCTCCTCTTCCCCTGAGCTCCAGTGGCCCCAGCTTGGCTGATGTTACATTTTTATAGTTATAAATTGGTTGACTTGTGGGAGAGAGTGACGCTGGGGACTGTCTATTCCACCATCTTATCTGAACTCCCCGATAGCATGTATTCTTATCACTAAGTTCACTCTCTCTGTTTTCTGTAAAGAAGTTTATAACATTCTATGATCTTTGTATGTTTCCTCTGTTCCTTATAGTTATTATTTCCTTTCTTTTCCCCATATGAATTCCAGAGTCTAATGATGAAATCTGTATCATTCCTAGGGGGAAATCA
>NW_007728744.1:174810-177656 GCF_000696425.1 Galeopterus variegatus | reverse complement strand
AAGGTTAACGTCCCCTTCACGGTACTGCCTGACATTTTATAATAATAATAATAATAATAATAATAATTATTATTATTATTATTATTATTTCATTATTATTATTATTGTTATTATTTCATCAACAACAAATAATAATTGAAGAACATTTACTAAACTGTATAAGGTTTCAATGCTCAGTCACTAACATACTAGAGAATAGAATTTTCTCTTTATTTCACCACTTCCTGTAAGATTTTCAATACATATAATAACCAAGGTTTGTAACCCCATGAAGAATATGTCTCTGTAATATTATACTTAAAAAATGAATTTTCTTATGATTATTCGAAAGGAGAATATTTTTATTGGCTAAGAGTCATCATGAACATCACTGATCAGCACATTAATAAATATGAGACAGCAAGTTCCAGGTGATCAAATACTAAATATGCTGACCTTTATTTGGATTGTTTAAAAGCTCAATTAGAAATAGTATTTCTTTCTCTGTCCTTTCTTTCTCCTTTCTTTGTTTTTCTCCTTTCTTTGTTTTTCTCCTTTCTTTTTCTTTCTTTCTTTCTTCCCCTATTTATGTGTTTTGCTCAAAGTGATTAAGAAGATTACCAAGTTTTTGTTTTATAAAATAACCTGATTTGACCTGAAAATAGTGCTTCTGGGTTATAAGGAGATTATAACCTTAAGCGTGTGTATTCGAGCTGCAGGTTTATTGATTACGAAGTTAATTTGGTGTGTCAAGACCATTATCCTAAAGAAGTAGACTAGAATAATATTTATTATAGATTAGGCCTAAGACTATGTAAAGTTGCATATTGACTTATAGTTTTTTTGTTTCTTTTTAAAACTGCAAGCCTATCTGGAAGAGTGAATAAAAACAAAGAATATGGTTTTATTTTGGTACATCAAATATCTTTCTATCTAACCTGGTAACCTTATTTCAGCATTCTTTCTTTTGGTGTTGTTATTTATTCAGTCCTCAATTCAGCTTTACAATTCTGCTGATGCCTTTATCAATGAGTTAAACAGACCTTTGACAGATGCTCACGAGAGTCATCCTTTTAACTTCTCAAAACTTGTTCTTTAAATGTTTCATGTAGCCTTCTATGTCGTCTCCATGGATAAATTTCTAGGGTTAAAGAGAAGTTTACCAGTTAAAAGGGGAAAACTTAAAGGAGAGACATCTCTTCAATATATCTTATTAAAGAGAATCTAATGTACTTAATCATTGTATGTTTATTATTCATCTTTTCTTGTGACTTCCTATTTGGTTGGACTATTTCTTGGCCCACTGTTCTATGTTAATCACACTACAAATGGATCAATTTATTAAAACCTTTCAGTACAAGAGAAACTCATTTATACTTATCACATCATTTTTATACCTTTCTCTGATTTGTAATAGAATCTGAATGTAAAGGAGATAATGCACTTGCAAATGAATGTCTTTATACTGTGTAGCTAACCTCTGATCTACATTACAGGCAACAAATCACAGTAACTTTAACTTCATATTTTTCAATTAACTTCTAAACTCTGAAATAGCAATTTAGTTTTCCTCACACAGGCAGGAAAGTACATGGTAAAACTGAAAGGGTAAATAGTATAAAGGAAATAGACACTGACCATGACATTACTTCATAATCTGATTTTGTATCAAAATTATTCTAATATTATCATTTGATTTGAAGGTGTAGACTTTATTAATAATTAGTAAACAAGCAAAATAGAACTTTAAAAATGTTCAGGCTAAAATTTGATTTTTTAGTTAATGGTAATATGAAAATATGAGCCAAAAATCTTAAAAGTTTTTGTTGAAAATGTACTGTTTTCTGATTTGTAAGGCAAGACAGTTATAAATTAAATAGTGTTTAAGGCTTTTGAAAACAGCATTTACAAAGTACTTTTTGTATTTACCAAAATACATTTAAATCTGAAGAACCACAGGGAAAGAGCTGGATAATAGTACAGTTTTGTTTTGTTTTTAAGCATTCACTGTCCTATATCAATCCATTATGGCAATTATTGAAATCGAGACATTTTGCACAAGCTGATGATTTAGCTGGTGATGAATCAAATGCTTAGTGAATTGGAGGAAAAGGATTGAAACTAATTTTAATTACCCAGTTGTTTGACATCCTTATGGCAATTATTGAAATCGAGACATTTTGCACAAGCTGATGATTTAGCTGGTGATGAATCAAACGCTTAGTGAATTGGAGGAAAAGGATTGAAACTAATTTTAATTACCCAGTTGTTTGACATCCTGTCCTGGATTATTATTCAGGTTACATGGCTCAGTGAATTGTTAGGTTAAGTCTACCATAAAGCATCTCCTATCCCCTATTCACACCTCTGGAAACATTATTGGGTAAATGTTTTAGTGTGATTCAGTTACTGACACTATAGATTGTTTGTGTCAACTTTGCTCATACACATTTAACATCCTGTATTATTTCATTTGCTGTTGCATATAACAGAATACCTGTCACTGGACAATGTGTAAAGAAAAGAGGTTTATTTCTTACAGTTTTGGAGGCTGGGAAGTCCAAGGTCTGGGAGGCACATCTGGTAGGGGGTTTTCTTGGTGGGGTCTCTGTACAGAGTCCTATGGCAACACAGAATACCACATGGCAAAAATGTCAGGAGCACTTTCACATGATCTTTTAGTAAAGTCACCCATCTACATCCACAATTACTCATAAAACCATTAACCCATTATTCCACGAATAGATTGATCCGTTCATGACAGCATAGTCCTCATGATCCAACCACCTCATAGTGGTCCCACCTCGAAAATACCATAAACAGATTTCCTACCCACTTAACATTGTTACAATGTGGATAAAGTTTCA
>NW_007728744.1:171581-173646 GCF_000696425.1 Galeopterus variegatus | reverse complement strand
TCTTATTGCTATCCTGATCTTCAGTTAAACTTACTGCTAAATTGTTTTCTAGCTAAATAGGGATCTTAAACATGAGGTTCACAGAGGGTCCATATATATCTATGAAAATCTGGTTGGATGGAAGAATTTTACCTCTGTATTTATATCAACTTTAAATGAAGTTTAGAATTTCCTTTAATTATAAATGTGTTTCACAAGTCATAGTAGTATTACTAATACGCATAATTCTGACACCAGAAAGCTCATGCATGTAATATAAATTATGGTTGTTGCAATTATATTTAAATATTATTTACAGTAGTCACTACATCATGATTCCTTTTGTAATCACCCATCCCTGCACTACTGCATGTGATTGCCATCTTCATGTCTCCAAATAATCATGGAACCTGGCTTATCCAGCAAATAGCATAAATGCACGCCCTCTTATTGGTGACCCAGGCATCTACATTGCTTTGTGTTATTCCCTTTCTATGATAATCTTCTGAACAATACATGGAAGGAGGTGGTTCAAAGAGCATCTGAAGATTTAATACTCATATTCAGGCTAAAGAACAACAGCGTTCACAAATATTTCACTTAGAAATAAAATATAACTAAAACTTCCCTATGGCTTAAACATCAAGTCTTTTAAAGCATTATGAAAGCACACACANGAAAATACCATAAACAGATTTCCTACCCACTTAACATTGTTACAATGTGGATAAAGTTTCAACACATGAACTTTTGGGGGACACGTTTAACCCACAGCACATCTTGTTTATGTTTGTTGTAGATAAACAACGACACTCATTTAATTCTCATAGTAGTTCCATAAGTCAAAAGTCCATAGCACAGTGTGGCTTTGCTTTCACAAGGCCAAAATCAAGGTGTCAACAGGGCTGCACTTCTTTCTGGAGCCTACAGAGGAGAATCCACCTCTAATCTCAATCAGGTTGTTGATAGATTTCAGTTTCATGTGGTTGTAAGATTAAGGTTGCTTGGTCAGGGGTTGCCCTCAGCTTCTACAGACTGACCATTTTCCTTGGCTCATGGACTCCTTTCTCAAATTTGAACCTAGCAGTGGTAGGTTGAATTCTTTTCACGTTTTGGATCCCTGTGAGCTCCCTTCTGCCTCATCCCCATCTACTTTCATATTCTTCTATGTCTCTCTGACTCCTGATGGAGAAATGCCTTTGCTTTGTAAGGACTTATGCGAATAAATTGAGACCATGTGGGTGATCCAGAATAATCTCCTTATGTTAAGGTCGTTTTTATTAGTAACCTTAATTACATCTGCAAAGTCCTTTCACAGCAATACCTAGTTTAGTGGTTGATTGAAACCCAGAAGATGGGAACTGGAGAGTATATCTTTAGATTTTTGACTACCACAAGCTTTATGCAGCATTTTACACAAAAACATTCGCCTGTTAGTAAGCCAGTATTCCCTGTTAGTTGATAATGTCAACATTGGAACAATTAGGTAGAACATTTTACTTTCAGCCATATTGTCCTTTGACTAAATTGACACAATTTCCCAAAGGTTCCCCTTGGATTTTTCTCTGAATTTCTGTTCCTCTAACTTATACATTAAATGCTTATATCCCAAATACAATGCTATTTATTGCATGATTTTCTACATTAGCTTGGTATAGGCATATTTCCAAGTCATGATTTTTTTTTTCTATCTTCTCAAAATCTTTTCTCCTTTAGGAGTACCATTAACTCCAATTTTACTCTCTCCCTGTACATTGATAACCTCTGAATTTTTTTTCACTTCTTATTGCTATCCTGATCTTCAGTTAAACTTACTGCTAAATTGTTTTCTAGCTAAATAGGTATCTTAAACATGAGGTTCACAGAGGGTCCATATATATCTATGAAAATCTGGTTGGATGGAAGAATTTTACCTCTGTATTTATATCAACCTTTAAATGAAGTTTAGAATTTCATTTAATTATAAATGTGGTTCACAAGTCATAGTAGTATTACTAATACGCATAATTCTGACACCAGAAAGCACATGCATGTAATATAAATTATGGTTGTTGCAATTATATTTAAATATTATTTACAGTAGTCA
>NW_007728744.1:169107-170836 GCF_000696425.1 Galeopterus variegatus | reverse complement strand
TGTGCCTTAAACAAATTAATCAGAGAAGGAGTGCACAGGTTTTACGAGACTGCAAAATGGGCTTTGTGGAAAAGCACCAATTAAAATTGATTGAGTCCCTGAAATATTAGAGAGTGCATTATGTCTAAGACCAAACTCAAGAATTATCCACTAAATTTTATCTCTTCACTTGACTCCTTAGTTATGTGTGGGGTCTTCAAAAAGTTCACAGAAAGTTTCATATTATTTTTTATTTTACTTTTCTATGAACTTTTTGAAGTGCCCTTTATTATAAGTGACACCACACTTCGTCTTCTAGTCTATAAATCTCACCTAACTTTGAGGCCAATGTCTCTACTTGATAATTTCTCAACATTCATTTAGTTTCCTACATTATATGTATGTATGTACATAGGGGGATGTGTGTGTATCTATTTTTATATTTTTACTGTGGGCATATGTCACAGAAACACAAATTAGAGAGAAGACTGTAATCAATGCCCATATTTTAGTTACCCAGCAGCAACAACTAATAACTCATGGATAATCTTATCTCCATCCACTTACCCTGACCTAACTTCCAGCTAATTTTGAAGGAAATGCAAGATGTAATGTATGTATTCATTTTTCAGTATATAGCTCTAAATAATTGAAAATCTCAAACAACAGAAATATGATATAACACTATACCTAAAAACATTAAAAATGTATAATTTGATGTCATGAAATATAACCTTAGTATTTACATTTTTCTGAATGTGTCACATATATTTTAACTAAATATTTTTGGGGGGGATAATTACAGATTCACATTCAGTTTTAAGAAATACTACAGAGATTCACGGTGCCCTTAACCTGGTTTCTGTCAACAGTGACAACTTGCACACATATATATCATCACAATTAGGATATTGACATTGAATTAGTCAAGATATAAACACTCACATCACTACAAGGACCCCTTACATTGCCTTTTTATAGCCATAACTTCCTGCACCCATCCTCCCCTCAGCAGCTAGAAATCACTTAATCTGGTCTCTCCTTCTATAATATTGGCATTTCAAGAATGTTGTATAAATGTGTATAGTTGACCCCTGAACAGCACGGGATTGAACTGCACTGATCCACTTAAACACAGATTTTTTTCAGTTAACCACAGATTGAAAATACAATACTCACTGGACGTGGAACTCACCCATAGGGAGGCCAAATTTTTCTTATTTGCAGATCCTGCAGGGCCCACTTTGAGACTTCTGTTATACACAGTGGTCCTGGAACCAATCCCCTGTGGACAGTGAGGGACAACCGTTTGAATGTTTGTCCTCTCAAAAACTCATGTTGAAACTGAATTGCCATTGTAACAGTATCAAGAGGTGGGACCTTTAAGAGGTGATTAAGCCAAGAGATAAACTTTGTTAACTTATCTAGGCTTTACATAAATTAATAGTCCCCTTTTTTCATTGTTCGATACTGTTCCATAGTATAAACATAACAGTTTTTCTTTTGTTGTTTATTTGTTGCTGTTGTTGTTTGTTTTTATTTTTAACATTCAATGTATGAAAGAACGTTGGATAGCTTACAATTTGGGGCTATAATAAACTGAGATGTATAAAACTTCGTGTACAGGTTTTTGTGTTAGTATGTCTTTATTTATCTGGGATAAGTGCCCAGGAGTACAATTTCTGAGTTGTGCGGTATCTACATGTGTAGTTACTTTTGTTTGTCTGTTTTTAACTGCAAAGCTGTTTTC
>NW_007728744.1:165662-167646 GCF_000696425.1 Galeopterus variegatus | reverse complement strand
GCAAATAAAATTGATTTGTTATGTTTATTTGTATCTTGTAAACTTAATACATTTACTTCTTATTTTAAGAGCTTATTTGTAGAGTCTTTAGAAATTTCTAATCATGCAGTTATGTCATTAGTATGTAGGAACTGATTTACTTTTTTCTTTTATATCCTTACATGTTTTATTTCTTTTTCTTTCTTTATTGTACTGTTTAAAACTTCCAGCCTATGTTGAATTAGAGTGGTAAGAGTAGAATTTTTGCCTTGTTCCTAATTTGTCAGGAAGGAGGGATAATTTATTATTTTAGCATTAAGTGTGATGCTAACTTTATACTGTAACTTTGTACTATAACTTTTTGTAGAGTTTCTTTATTAAGTTAAAAAAGTTTCCTTCTCTTGCTGTTTCTGAGAGATTTTTCATGAACAGAATTAAACTTATCAAATGATTTTCTGTACCAACTGATATGATTACATGATTTTTCTTCCCTACATTATACTGATTAATTCTTAAACCAGACTTGCATTCCTGCAATAAACCCAACTTGATCATGTTGTGTCATTCTATTTATATATTGCTAAGTTTTATTTTCTTAATGTTGTTAAGAAATTTGTATCTACATTAATGAGGGTTATTTGTCTGTGCTTTTCTTTTTTCTTTCTTTTTNGAGTAATCCAGTTTCTGTGGATCCTCACCAGCACTTGGTGTTGTCACAAAATTTTATTTTAACCATTCTGATAGGTGTATAGTAGAAGTAACTCACTGTGGTCTTAATATGTAATTCCCAAATGGCTGCTTATGCTCAGCATCAACTAGTGTGTTTATTTGCCATCTGTGTAGCTTCTTCAGTGAAATATAGTCTCACGTCTTTTTCGCATTAGCTGTCTTCTTCCATTCTATTAATTGGGTCTTTTTCATAGCAAGATTTTAAAAATCATAATAAAAGTCAAATATAATAATTTTTGTTTTCGTGAGTCATGCTTTTGTTATCAACTCTACATGCCTTGCCTATATTCCAAAGAATGTCTTCTATATTTTTTGCTAAAAAATTTGTAGTTTTACATTCTAGTTTTAAATCCATGATTCACTTTTGAGTTATCTTTTGTGTATGGTCTGAGAGTTAGACTGAAGTTTTTGTTTGTTTGTTTGTTTTGCTTTGTTTTTCCTGTGGATTTTCCCATTGCTATTGCTCCAGCACCATTTGTTAAAAAGGTTACCTTTCCTTCATTAATTGCTTTTGCACGTTTGTCAAAAATCAGTTGGGAAAATTTGTGTGGGTCTATTTCTGGGTATTATATTCTGTCCTATTGATCTACAAGTATGTGTTTATTCTTCTGCCAAGACCACACAGTCTTGATTGTGATTGCTACAGCATGTCTTGAAAATGAGTAAGCTTTTCTTTCCTACTTTTTAATTCTTTTTTAAAATAGCAATATTTAAGGTGTTTTTTTTTTTTTTTTCGCCTTTCGAGATAAGGTTTAAAATAATATTGACTCTTTCTATGAAAAACATTTCTGGGTTTTTGACAGAAATGGAATTAAACCAGTATATCAAGTAGGGGAGAATTACATCATCATCATCACTGTGTGGAATCTTCTGATCCATGAACATAGTGTCCTTCTCCATTTATTTAGGCCTTCTTAGATCTTTTTCACTTGCATAGTGTTGTTTTCAGCATACAAATTCTATCCATATTTGGTTAAACCTCGTTAAGTATTTCATTGTTTTGAGTGATTATAAATGGTATTGTGCTTTTAATTTCAGTGTCATGGTATTCATTGCTAGACTATGCAAATAAAATTGATTTGTTATGTTTATTTGTATCTTGTAAACTTAATACATTTACTTCTTATTTTAAGAGCTTATTTGTAGAGTCTTTAGAAATTTCTAATCATGCAGTTATGTCATTAGTATGTAGGAACTGATTTACTTTTTTCTTTTATATCCTTACATGTTTTATTTCTTTTTCTTTCTTTATTGTACTGTTTAAAACTTCCAGCCT
>NW_007728744.1:162789-164864 GCF_000696425.1 Galeopterus variegatus | reverse complement strand
TTTTTGTACTATCTTTATCTGATTTTGTTATTGGGTTAACACAAAGTGATAGTCAATAAAGAAAAAAAATGTGAGCTTCAGAAAATGAATAGGAAAGTGTGTCTCATCTTCTGGGTTTTTTTTAGAATATATTGTATAGAATTTGTTTTAATTTTTCTTTAAACGTTCAGTACAATTATCCAGGGAAACTCTCCAGGCTTTTTTTTTTTTAATTTTTAAAATTCCAAATTAAATTTATTTTGTATTACATATGTATGGTGGGTAGTGGTCTTTTTGTATTCTTTTGTCAAATGAATGTGTATACAATTATCCATAGTATTCTTATGCTACCTTTTGATTTCTAGTTAAATATTGGATATTCCTTGCTGAAATGCTGATGTTGGTAATTTTTGTCTTCTTTCTTATTTTCTTTGTGAGTCTTGCTAGAAGTCTTTCAATTTTTTATTGATTATTTGGATCATTTTTGTCTGTTTTCAATTTCATTAATTTTTGTTGTTATGTTTATCATTCTCTTCATTTTTCTTGTTTTGGATTTATTTTGCTCTACTTCTTACAGGTTATGAGGTCAGAATTTAGATTACTGATTTGATAATTTTTTCTGTTTTTCTAATGTATATGTATATCACTATAAATTTTGCTCTCAGCACTAATTTGATTGTGTATTTCAAATTTTGATATGATACACTTTAATTTTCATGCACTTGAATATGTTCTTTTTATGTCATTGAAACTTCCAGTTTAACCCATTAATTATTATGGAGTATGTTGTTTAGTTTCAATAAGTCTTAAAATTTTCTTATTACTTTTCTATTATTGATTATTACTTGATTCCATTGCAGTCAGAGAATATACTCTATTATTTTAATTTTTGTAAATGTGTTGAGGTGTGTTTTATGTTCCAGAATATTATCTAACTTTGTATGTATTTTAAGGGAACTCAAAAATAATGTATATTCTGCTACTATTGGGTGGAGGATTTTGTAAATCCATCAGATACTGTTGTTTGGTGGTGCCGTTGAATTTTTCTATATTTTTGTTGATTATATGGTCAGTTCTCACAACCGTTGAGAGGATGTTGTTTGTGGTAAGTGCCCTATACAGGTGCACCATTTTTCAAACCTTTTAAACCATATTTATGCTGTATCTTTTATAGGTTTACATATGTTTAGATATACAAATACCATTGTATTATAATTGCTTACAGTATTCAGTACAGTAATATGCTATACAAGTTTATAGCCTAGGAGAAATAGTCTATACCATATAGCCTGGATGTGTCGTAGCTTATATCCTCTAGATTTGTGCAAGTGTGCTGTATAATGTTCACAGAATGAAATCACCTAGCAATGCATTTCTCAGAATGTGTCCTCATTGTTAAGCAATGCACTGTATTTAATATCAATCTTTATCTCCAGTATTTTCTCAAGTCAATAATATCAAGTATTAATATAGCCACTCCTAGTTTACTTTTATTAAACTTTCCATGATCTATTTTTCTCATTTTAAACTTCAGTATGTATACTGCATTTAATTTGAATTGAGTTTGTTGTACACAGTAAAATGTTTGGTCATGTAGATAGATTTATGCCAGCAATCTTTGCTTTTTTAATTGACGATTTTATTTTATTTTATTTTATTTTTGTCTTTTGTCTTTTTTCCATGTCCGGCAACGGATCGCAACCCTCAGTGTCGCCCCCGCACCGGACCGGGGACCGGCAACTCCATGTTCGGCAACGGATCGCAACCCTCAGTGTCGCCCCCGCACCGGACCGGGGACCGGCAACGGGATCGCAACCCTCGGCGTCGCTCCCGCGCCTCACTCAGCCAGTGAGTGGGAACCGGTCCGTATGTGGGATCTGAACCCTCGGGCAGGAGCGCCACCACGCTTCCCAAGCGGCACACCATCCAGTGCGCCACCGGGCTGGCCCAGATTTTCTTCCAGCCCATAATGCAATTATTATGTGTTTTGTCTTTTTTTTTTGGTCTCTTTTTTCGTGTCCGGCAACGGATCGCGACCCTCAGTGTCGTGCCCGTACCGGACCGGGACCGGCAACGGGATCGCAACCCTCGGTGTT
>NW_007728744.1:160755-162105 GCF_000696425.1 Galeopterus variegatus | reverse complement strand
GGTCTGTATGTGGGATCCGAACCCTCGGTGGGAGCGCTGCCGCGCTCCCAAGCGGCACACTATAGCAGTGCGCCACCGGGCCGGCCCTATGTGTTTTGTCTTAATTCTGCCATTTTATTTTGGATTTCCATTTGTTTTCTCTATTCTTCATTTCTGTTTTCTTTTTCTGCTTTCCTGTGGTTACTTGAGCATTTTTTAGAATTCCATTTTGATTTATCTGTATTATTTTTGTGTGTATCTCTTTGTATACCTTTTTTTATAGTCTGGTAACATAATTTTACCAGTTCAAGTGAAATATAGAAATCTTATCTAACTTGAAATTATTTTACCCAACCTGTTTATAATACAATTGCCTTAAATATCTTCTCTACGTATATTTAGAACCACATCACATGGTGATATATTTTTGCTTCAACCATAAAATATAATTTAAAAAACTCAAAAATAATATAAAATCATATTTTATGTACCATAGTTTTGCATACACTGTTTGTTCTTTCTTCTTGATGTTCCAGGTTTCCTTCTATTCTGTTTAGGATACTTCCTTAGCCAGTCTTTTAGGGGAGGTATACTGGTAGTAAACTCTCTTAGTCTTCTTTTAGCTGAGAATACCTTGCTTTTTAATCCAATCTTAAAGGATTTTTTTTAGGTATAGAATGCTGTATTGACAGTTCTTTTCCTTTCAGTACTTAAAAAGTATTTTGCCCTTCCTTCTGCCCTTACTAGTTCCTGAAGAGAAATCCACCCTCATTTAAACTGCTTTTTCCCTTTAAATGTGGTGTCATTTTTCCTGACTGCTTTCAAAATTTTTTCTCTGTCTTTAATTTTCAGAAGTTTGATTATAATGTCTTTGTGTGAAACTCTTTGGTTTTAACTTGTTTGAGATTTACTCAGCTCTTTAAATAAGTAGGTTTATGTCTTCTGGAAAGAAATGTAAATTTTTCAACAATTATTTCTATGAGTTCTTTTTCTGCCCCTTCTTCTTTCTTCTTTTCTTCTAGAACTCCAGTGACATGGAGGCCAGATCTTCTGTTATATTCCCAGAGATCCTGAGCCTCTGTTGAGATTATCTATGGAGATTTTTACTCTAGTTTTATATTTTTCAATTGTAATATTTTCATTTGGTTTTTCTTTATATCTTCTTTACTTTCCCCCCTGAGTTTTTCTATTTCCTCCTTGAAGTTTTCGGTGTGTGTGTGTGTGTGTGTGTGTGTGTGTGTGTGTGTGTGTGTGCGCGTGTGTGTGGATTTTAAATTTTTTCAAGTCTGTTCATAAATTCTTGTTGAAACATTTTTTATCATTGCTGTTTCAAAAACTGTCATATAATTCTAACATCTTTGCCATCTTGAT
>NW_007728744.1:159383-160627 GCF_000696425.1 Galeopterus variegatus | reverse complement strand
TCTTGATGTTGACATTCAGTAGAGTATTTTTAATTCACTTTCAGATCTTCCTGGTACATGGAATGACAGGTGTTTTTCTATGGCCACTTGGACATTTTCATATTGTTTTTTTTGAGACTCAACTGTAATCTAAACTTTTTGTTCTAGCCAGCTTTTTGTGGCCTGCTATGGTAGGGGCAAAACTTGGGGAGTTCTGCCTCATTATTTGCAGGTGGAGATAAAAGTTTAGCTTTCCCATTTGGCCTTTGTTCACTTATAATGGATGGTGCTTCTTATCACTGGGCAGGATAGGAGTTGGAGCTGCCTAGGGGACACTGTCGTGGGGATGAGCCTCATTATTACTAGGCAATGGTGAAAGTTCTTATTACCCACTAGGCCTCCACCCCAGCATGACAGGGGAAAGGTACCTTGGTAATTAATACCAGGGGGCTTTGAGATTCTAGACTTCTCACTTGGTTTCTACTGATAGCATTGGGTGGAGGACCTTGTAATTGGCCAGCAGCAATGAAATTCCCCATTTCTTCCTTGGAATTCCTTATGCCACTGTGGTGGAGATGTTAGGGTACCTTATTACCACCTCTCTTTGGAAGTCTTGATTTTTCACTAAGCCTTTCTGGCATGGGTAAGGGTAAGGACACAGATTTTTTTCTGTTGTGTTTGAATGAAGTAGGGAAAATATTTTCTGACAGTTTTTTGCCATATTAGGCTGACCATTTTCTTGTCCTTTAACTAGAGAAAGTGGGATTTTGTTGGAGTAATCTTTGCCTGTATAGCCATTAGCATTTCTAAGTTGCTGGCTTCATCAACACTAAGGGTACATGAGGCAGAAAGGAAACCAGGTAAACTCATTCCATGTTGGTCCTCAGGTCTAGAGTTTTTTAGCTGGTCTGTCTTTTTCTCTCCATCTCTTATAGTCTATCTATCTATCTATCTATCTATCTATCTATCTATCTATCTATCTATCTATCTATCGTGTGTGTGTGTGTGTGTGTGTGTGTGTGTGTGTGTGTGTGTGTGTTTGTATTTAGTGGGAGGAATAAAGCAAAATACATCTGCTCTATCTTTCCAGAAGTCCGCTATGTCATATATGTTAAAAAGTTTGTTCAAATCAGAATCAAAAACTAAAGTTCATACATTGCACTGTCTTTTAACCTATAGGTTTTTAACTTTCACTCTCTCTCTTATTTATTGATGGAATCAAAAGATTGTCTTGAAGAGTTACTCACATTCTGGATTTTGGAGAC
>NW_007728744.1:156620-158626 GCF_000696425.1 Galeopterus variegatus | reverse complement strand
ATTTATTGATGGAATCAAAAGATTGTCTTGAAGAGTTACTCACATTCTGGATTTTGGAGACTGCATTGTTATAGAGTTGTTGAACATATCTCATTATTTCTTATGAAATGAAGGCCATAGTTAGATATTCAATGTACAATTTTGCAAATACTACTACAGAAGTTCATAGTTTTATTCCATCAGGAGGCACATAACTTCTAACTGTCTTTTTAATGGAAGATAATCAGTATGTGTTTCCTAACTTTCCAATTGGAAAACTTAAAAATAACAACCAACACAAGTGTAAAGAGCACCTCTAATGATAAGATTATGGACATTAAGTACCATTTTTCTTGAAAAGATGTTAATATCAGGAAAAGCCAGATGAAGGATTTATGAAACACTCTGTACAATCTATGCAGCTGTTCTGTAACTCTAAGAGTTATTATTTATATAAAAAACTAATGAAAATATTGATTGAGGCATTATAAAGACAAATATCCATTTTCAAAGATTTTCACAAATGATAGTTATTTTACAATTATAGTAAGACTTCAATTTCTTAAGTGTCAAGGGACCATATTCTCTGGGGTCCAAAATACATATTTATGTATAGTAGTGATGATGATGGATGAAATATTTCTCCTGTATAAGGAGCTTATATTTTAAAAGTTTAGAATCACCAGACTGCAGAAAGCATAGGGTTCCACCAGTCCAATCCTATGATATTTTGGATACCAGATTTAATAAAGTTGTAAAAATAAACACAAAATCTTTACTATGAAGAGTCAGGTACAGTAATTACACTACTTCTTGATTGAGTTAGTCAAGTCAACCATGAACTCAAATATTGATTTAGCACTTACTCAGAAAAAGTAAGCATAGGTGTGCAGGATTTTTATACTGTTGTAAGTACTATAAAAGAAAGGAAAGAGAGAGCATATTTATGCACAGTCTCTCTGCCCATAGGTTGCTCACAACTTTGTTGGGGATGTATGGCATAGTGGCATGTGTAAAAAGAGGGTGGCATGTGTAAGAAGAAGGATAGGGAGTAAAATTGGAATGGTGCATGTGATAGCATAATGATCAAGAGTAAACATTTGCCTAAAAATACTGCTTATAATGCCATAAAAGTGTTACTAAGCTGATGGATTTTGAGAACAGGTAATATGATAAAACCTGTGATTTTCGTAGATGATCTGTCAACAGAGTTTATGACGGATGAGATAATGATGCGAAAGCTCAAAGGGAAGGCTTTTAGAAAGCCGCCGGATAAACACACACACACACACACACACACACACACACACACACACACACGTAGAGCACAATGAATGAGTAGATGTAGGAGTACCAGAGTGCTAACTTCAATAATTCTAAGAAAAGGGATCAATAATTAAAAATTCCCAGATCTCTGCTTCCTAAGTGGGTGGTCAACAACAGCCCGACCATTTGGCTGACTTCAAGCCATAAAAGAATTTTTTCAGTTGGAAAATTCTGCTCATAACATCAGAGCACATCAATTAGAATAAACCTTTTCCAGAAGCATTTCCTTAGAGGAATCTGGTTTAGAAGTTATATCGCTACTATTGATGTTGCTATGCAGCATTTTCCCTTGACAAAACATAGTACTTTTTGAAATACAAATCCCTATTATAATGACATTTATAGTTCAGAAAATTTCCTATATTCTCATATGAATCAAAGGAATTTAAAAGATAGAAAATATGAATATATCAACAAGTCTTCAGTATATCACATTGACAACTACAAATTCTTTTGGAAAGGATATTTCTTGCTTTTCTTACAGAAGAATTTCTCCTATATGTTCAGTATTTTTTTTGCAGTCAATAAAAATTTTATTTTTTAAATAGTTAAGCCTTTTATTTCATAGGTTTTCATATACTTGTATTGATTATTTTTCATGTGTTTATGATTTGCTAAGATAGACCTGTTTTGCTTTTAGAATATGAGTATGACTCAGGCAAATTAATTGAAATTTGGAAAGGGGCTTAGACAAATTACCA
>NW_007728744.1:124398-155772 GCF_000696425.1 Galeopterus variegatus | reverse complement strand
CTGATGCTTTCATACAATATTTTAAATTTATATAAATAATCATTTTAGGAATTTATGAAAATTTTCCAATTTTAAAACAACCACCTAAAAAGCATTTACTTCCATTTCTGTTTCCTGATGCTTTCATACAATATTTTAAATTTATATAAATAATCATTTTAGGAATTTATGAAAAATTTCCAATTTTAAAACAACCACCTAAAAAGCATTTACTTCCATTTCTGTTTAGCATTTTAAAAAATTTGAAAAGGTGATAAATAACATAAGATGAATTATTTTAAATTTTAAAAAGAACACTGGGATTAAAATATAGAGGTAATAAATTGCCTCAGAGTAAGAGAAATGACCACATAAATCAAATAAGATTTTTTTTTTCAAATACGCCTACTCCAAATGTTCTTTTTTGGTCATAAAATAATTATATTAACATCAGCTGTACTTATAAAAACATCCTAAAATGATTTTAATATATGGAAAATTTATTCCCATTGTTAAATTAAGTTACTGCATACACATAGAATTCTTTGTATTTCTAACATACAATTTTTCACCTCTTCTGAATGATCTAAGTGACCCACTTAAAATTTTTAAGTCTGTAGTACATTTTAAAAGAACTAATATTTCGGCTCAAGACCTTTAGCAATTACAATGCAATACAACTGCAAATAGAATGGATTCTGTTCTACCTTAACTCCAAAAATGTGAACTTCAAAAGGTTCATAGAAGATGTATTACATTCTAGCATACGTATCTGTCATGCATAAGAACTAGTTAACTAATTTGCTTGCTTTGGGGTCATTCTTTTCCTTAGAAACTATATATAATTCTTTAAATTCAAACTCATAAAATCTGTTGATGAGATTCAGCTTCAGAAGAATATTTCCTGACTCATAATATTTCAAAAAACACATTTCTGGAAACTTTACTATATTAAATCTTATTAATACAGAGGTCTGGAGCAGTCATTATTGAGTTGTCATCAGAGTCTACAGAATATAAATCTAAACAAATGTGTCCAGTATAAAAAGAATTCTTTATTAAAACCACCTTTCTTTAAGGTTCTATTACCTCAATATGTGACTTTGGTGTGTTTAAACAGGGCTTTTCTTCATGTCCCTGTAACTGGCCACTGCTTGCTTGCATTCCATCAGAACTGACACCATAAAGAATTGAGAAAAAGTGTTTGAAAAATTATCATTCTCCTATAATATACATCAGGTCAAACTGATCATTTTAAGTAGTTTTATCAAAAGGATGAAGGACAAATATCCCTATAGTTCAATTAAACTTTTTCCAAGTACTGTGATTGATTTTAATTCATCTAGCTCTATTTTTTCTTTCCATCTATCTTCCCATTTCCTTTTAATCATTATCATTTCTTCATGATCACATTCCAAAAGATGAAATCAGTTGTTAACTGAATATCTATTCTTTAAGCAAATTCATAATTATTTAATAAACTGAACCTGAGATTTATCCATATTAATGTTTAACTTGCTTAGGCTACTTAAATGCTGACATTTGATCCTCATCTTGTAAAATGCACCAGTTTTTAAAATGTGTTTCCAAGGGAATGAAAAGACTGAGCTTCAGAGACCCAGAGACTGTTATACGGGATTTGCTACAGTTCACATTACTGCAAGGTGGAAACAATGTCAGCAGGAACAAAACCAACTTTTTTTATAACTCATTGTACATAGCAATCCATGAGCTAATAAAGTCAGTATTAATATGTTGCCACCGTGCATAATAATTCTTAAATATAAGTTTCACATTTTAAATATGGTAGTTATAATATACCCAGTTATAATAAACTCAGATTTCACCACTGCTTGTGAAATCCTTAAACTAAACCAGAATTATATGCATGTTTCCAAGACACTAATGGGCAGGAAAGGAATGCCTAGTGCTATTTTATTTCAAAATAAGGAAGGCACCATCTGCTTTAGCCAAATGAGGAGAAGACAAAGTTCACCTACCTCGTGGCAGCTGAGCATGCACATTGTGGTTCAGTTGAGTAAGCAGTTCTAAATTGGGGCTATAGCATCAGCCAACTGTCTCTAAAGAGGAAAGATATTTTAAATTCAGCTAATTGTTAGGAAAAGATCACACACAACTTTTTATGCTTTATCAGTGTTCCTCCATTTTTAATTATTTTATGTCAAGTAAGAATATAACACTTGACAACCCACTTTTATAGCTGAAATTCTTCCAGGTGTTTGAAATGAAAATCTGAATGTGGTGGATGCCTTAATCTCAACATCCCTGAGATAGAATAACTTTTCTGTGGCTGAAAGTCCAAGATTAATAGATATCACAAGTGCCCCTTTACTTAGGCATCCGCAATAAAATTAAGAACCCCCTTAAATCCTTGAGAAAATGTTCTTAATGTGCGCGAGTCCTAATTTCACTATAATTTCACTGGTCAATTTTAAGGAATGTTTACTAGAAAAATGCAAGATGTGTCTGTGACTGCAGCTAGAATGAATTTACCTTTGTATACTCTATTAGGCATTCAAGTCCAGAGGTATCAGGTATCAGCTTAACATTTTAAAAATAAATTGTCTTTTGATTTGTCTATAGCTTTCAGTGCATGTTCTCATGCATTTTTAGCTCAACTTTAGAGGTAGGGATTAAGAATGGATTATGGTGGTTTAACTCAAGTTTTCATTTTATTTTTCTCCTTCTTCCAATAGTGTGGCTTCCCTGTTTCTTCTTATTGTAGAGGGTTTGGAGAGAAGTGAAGTGGTTGGAGTTCAATCAATATGAGACAGAGTGTGGTGGATAGGCTTGGGAAAGCATTTTGAGACTGCTATTGAAGTCTGCTCAGTCTCTTCACCTGAAGGAATGGTTCTTGCTCTTGCAGCTAAGTTTCAGCCCTTTTGTTACCCCTAATGCACTATTGATCCTGTGAATCTGAAAACCTTATCCCAATGTGCACTGAGCCCCAAAACAAGTACACAGTGTATTACAATCATGGTATTGCAAACAAGGTATTACATTTGGAAATTAGGTGATTTTTTTAGGTTCAATTACTCTATAACTTTTTACATATATGAATTTGCTTCAGTGTAAGCCAATTAATTAATATGTTAAACCAGCAAAGCATTTAATGAAATCGCTTCAAGAAAAATGTCACCTCTTTGAATTCCTGAAAAGAAAATCTTCATCAATTCTACAGAGTCCTATATTCTCCTAAATTCAGTTTTATTATTTTTTGTGTGACTAACATTATTTAACTCAACCACATTAAAGTTATATTAATCCCCATACAAAACAAAGTCTGGATAAATTATAGCCCACTATCCTTTGGAACAATTTTCACTGCTAAGTTTTTGAGCATGTGTCACTCTGATTTTCTTTATATTTTCATTCTGTAAGTCATAAAATTTTATATTGGTGTGGCTAGGTCATATTTTTCTTTTCTTCTGAAATTATTTATTGTTGAAAGTTTTTAAGAAATGTGAGGTAAAAGCATCACAGAAATCAGTTTCTTTAGAAAATAATTTATTTGGGACCAAAAGTAATTATAAATTATGAATTTGTAGAACAACAATATCAGATTATTTTCAGTAATTATTGACCTTATATAGTCTATATAACTGTATTTCTTTACCTAAAGTATTTACACGCACCACAATATTAATGGATCTTGTGCACTATGAACCACAAACAAAACTGGCAATTTAAAAGGATAAGATAAACTTAAATAATATTTTAAAATAGAATTATTTTCTTTTCAGATTGCCTAGAATAGCATTATACATGAGTTTGTTTTTAAGAAAATGCTTCTGTGCTTTTTTTCTCTTTAGTTTTGTTTTAACTCCTTAAAGAAAAAAAAAAAAAATGCATACAGGCCAATGAGCTTGAATAATAATGTGACAAGTACCTGGATATTCACCACCTAAATCCAACAGTCACGAACATTTTTATTGTACTTCCATTGTCTGTGTATATATGTGTATGTAAATACAACCATGTAAAAATAAACTAAAATTATCAGGCCACCTCGTCTTTAACTAATTCAGCTTGTCTATTCTATAACTAAAGATATTCTATAACTAATAATCAACATGCTATTAGAAAAGCTAATGAAATTAATGATAAATTCCTAATTTTGTCTAATATTCAATTTATACTCAAATTTACCAAATAGTTCCTCAAATATATTAGTTGTTTTTGAAAAGTATATATTTTTTTAGCAACAAGAAGATATTTATTATGTATTTGTATCTCTAAACAATGGACAAAAAGTCTCAGATGGGGAAAATAATCAAATAATATATGATGTAAAGTATTAGAAATAAAGCTCCAGATTATTAATTAATGGGATGTCCATTTCCTGATTTTTTTAAACTTTTTTTATTAATATGCCCTAATTTTATTTTCAGACTTTATTATATGTACTCTATTTTACTACTTTGCATGAAGGTTAAAAACCGTAATTCCATTGAGATCATTCTGCCTTTTCTATATTTAAATATCATTGCATTTACTATCATTTGATATTTTAATCTTTGTTTCAACATGAACTTTGACTTATAAAGCTCACAAAAAGTATTGCCTATTTAATGTATCCCATTTTTACTTTCTATTTTTTTTTTCTTTCTTGATGCTCTGAGCTTATTTTTATTTGCTTGTTTTAAATAAATTTCCTTCTGTTTAAAGGTTTTACTTTGGTCATTCTTTCTGGCTGAGTTCACTAGCAGGAGATTCTTTTAGTGTTCCTTCATTTGAGGATGTCTTTATTTTCCTCTCATGTCATTCCTGAAGGAAGATTTTTTCAGCATTTGAAGAAGGCTGTTGCAGTGGGATAGCTGGGTCATATGGCAGATCAGTTTTATAATTACCATTTATTTCCTTTATATAACTTTTATTTCCTTGGTGAGATTTTCTATTTTTTAGTTGTTTCAAGAGAATTTATAATTGTTTGCAAAAGTATTTTTAAGATGGCTTCATTAAAATCCCTGACAAATAATTCTAACATCTGATTCATCTCTGTATTGGTGATAGTTGATGGTATTCTCATTTAAGTTATCATTTTTCCAATTCTTACAATAAAAGATAATTCTTTTTTATTGTCTCCTAGACATTATGTTTGCTATTTTAAAAGACTCTGGATCCTTACTACATTGTTTATTTTAGCAGACCGTCACCCTGTTTAGCATGCAAATTCTAGACTACTTTAGTGTACTGTAATTCTATTGATGGTTTTGTTTTCACAGGCTTTATTAGATTCTTTGGGTTTCCTAACTTTATCTCACTCTTCTGGGGCTCCCGCTGTCCCTGCTGTTGCTGCTTGGGGTGCAGAAGGAACTTCCTCATGCAGGATTGCCTGGAGCTTCTAGGAAGGGGAAAAGATTATCTGGCACACAAGAATAAAAAGTTTTTAGATCCCTGCTGCTTCTTGTACAGAATCCCACTAGCTTGTGCTGCCTGTGAGCTGATGTCTCTCAGTGAAAGATGACAATTTAAGGACTGAAACAAGTGACTTTCATGGCTCTTGTTTTGGTGGAATGTCCCTTGCCTTGGGGGGATTGGGCTGTTTTTTTAGCAGACCGTCACCCTGTTTAGCATGCAAATTCTAGACTACTTTAGTGTACTGTAATTCCATTGATGGTTTTGTTTTCACAGGCTTTATTAGATTCTTTGGGTTTCCTAACTTTATCTCACTCTTCTGGGGCTCCCGCTGTCCCTGCTGTTGCTGCTTGGGGTGCAGAAGGAACTTCCTCATGCAGGATTGCCTGGAGCTTCTAGGAAGGGGAAAAGATTATCTGGCACACAAGAATAAAAAGTTTTTAGATACCTGCTGCTTCTTGTACAGAATCCCACTAGCTTGTGCTGCCTGTGAGCTGATGTCTCTCAGTGAAAGACGACAATTTAAGGACTGAAACAAGTGACTTTCATGGCTCTTGTTTTGGTGGAATGTCCCTTGCCTTGGGGGGATTGGGCTGTTTTTTATCTAATATCTGGTGGGTTATCAAATTATGGAAGATCCTAGCAGATTATAAATACTCAATACGAAGTTATTAAAAGAATTAATGCAGCTTAAGATTGTTTGACTTTTGGCAAAAAGTTAGCATTAGCTGTGTAGTACCCATCCATAGATCTGCAAGAGAGTCTCCATGCAGCTTGCTCTGTGAAAGCATTCTAATTTGTGGTACCAAGGGACACACAAGGAATTTTCTAGCCCCATCCCAATACTTCACCTGTTTCCCTGTTTCTGTTTCAAACTTTCGGACATTGCGTCTCAAAAATATAACTTGATTTCCTCTAAGCACTTAATATCTGATTTTGATTGGTTAAGTTTTTAAACTACTTTCTCAAAAAAGCATGGAAATCATACTATGGCTAAGTGATTGGCATAAACATTCATTGATATGTTCTTCGAGCAAAGTTTTCTTACATATTAACATATATATTCACTTTAGTCTCATATATTAACAGACATATAATAAATACTTATTGGGTGGATAACATAAATTTTAACATAATTCTAAATTTGGCGTTAATTAAATGTTTATACGATTCATTCTCAGAATTTCTACAAACCTTCTATAATAGGCATTGTCTTTTTTTATCACAAATTTCAATTTTAGGAAATCAGAAACACGTTTTTTTTCCCCTTTGGGGATTTGAGTAAACATGTATTTTTAAATTTTACAGTAAAATTTTTGTCCCATCTTTTTATTTTGCTGAAATGTTGCCTTTATTGCTCCTAAGGTGTATTAAATATTTTTACCTGTTTTTTTCTTGTATTTTATTTAAAATGTTAATGTGAATGTCATTAATTGTAAGATCACAAAATTAAATTATACATAAATAAAAAATAAATGCTAGCACAATAGAAAGTTGTATGCAAATTAGATAAATATTGATAAACTAAATATACATATGTAATTGCATATCAAGTATTTCTAAATATATTTTTAATATTAAAATTTGCATATGTTTTTGAGAGATGTTAGTTAACTTTCTGGTAGAAAAGTATCTTGGTAAGAGGATTAGACTTACATTTCAAGCTGACCACAGAATTTTAGCCTCTCTGCCACAAATGACTTATAGCCAGCCCCAGAGCAGGATTCTTAATGGAGAAAAATTAGGTATGAGATTCCATTATACCAGAGACAGAAAAGACTGCAAATCATTTTACATCCACCCAAACACCAGTTTTAGTTACCCAAATATTTGTTAGTTAAAAAACTACTCTGCTTAAACCATTATGATAGATGCAAGGAAGACGTTGCTGTTTCCAAACTGTAGCTTTAAAGAAAGCAGGTAGAAGTTGCCAGAGTGTCTAAAATCCTGTGCTAGTCCTGTAGGCTACCTATCTCTATCACATCCTGCCCCCAAAATTTGGAATTTCTTTTGTTATCCAAAAAACCTCCTGCACATGTATTACCACAATTATTTTTCTGCATGGCTTTGTCTTCATCTCTAGGATCTCTGAAATAACCAGGGTGGTTAAACAATAACAATAGTCACATCCACAGTTACATTTACCACCTCAATAGCAACACACACACACACACACACACACACACCACATGCAAACTTCCAGCGTTCCAAGGATTTCCATTTGCTGCTAGTAACTTCATATTTAAAAGTCCTAATCAATTTCAGAGAGATTGTTTTCCTTACTTCAAGGACAGAAGAATAGATTAAGAAGAAAAGTGGTAAATTATATTCTATTTGGATGCAAAAAATCACCAAGGCTGTGTGAGAGTCTGAGAAACAAATGTACAAGGCAGATTCTGCCTCAGTGAGCACAGAGAACTCAGGAAGGGTGTGCACTTGGTTTGGAGTAGTGTTTGAGGTATTAGACGGGAGACTAAAAATGTTTTTTCTGGTGGCTCTGTACCTCGGAACAAAGGATTAAAAGCAAGCTTTTCCCATGGCTCAAGCAGCCAGAACTTTACATGTGCAAAATGGCCTCTAACAATGGGAACAGAATTAAGTGTTAAAATGATAAATTTACAAACTGATTTTCAAAACCAAATTTTTAAATAAAATGGGGACTACAACTATTTCCATTAAAACTTTATTCTCAAAGTTTTCTTGGTTGAAAGAAGAGATGAGAAATAATACTTTGAATACCCAAGAACACTTTCCTCTCACTCATAGACACACACACATACACACATCTACATACATATGAAAGACTGAAGATATATCTATACATATAACGTTCTAAGATATTTTAAATATGTTAGAAAGAACAGTTTATTGTTTGGAAAATTATCCATGCTTTGCTTTGTATATTCACATGTCTGTTTTCTGATTAATGATCAGGTAGATGCAATGGGAATACCTCCTTGGTAAAAATTTTGCAAATAAAATTAACTGTAAACATCCATATTCACTCGTGATCACATGATACATTCAACCTATTCTATTCTTCATTATTGTGGATGTAGAAGATATTACTTTCATTTAAGTATTCATTGCCTTTCTTTAGGTCAAATCTAAGATCCTAATTCCAAAAGTGTAGAGGTTTTTCTATTTCCAAAAAACAACTCAATGTGTCTGTTGTCACCAGTGCACATGTTAAAAAGAGAGCAGCATAGATCTGGACACAGAGTACATTAGACTACATGTTTTCTAAGCCAAGACAGCCTGACATGTAAAATGGGAGTTACAATAGGTATCAAAATATCCCTCTTCACACCTGTTATTATTAATTGTCAACAACTAATGTAATGAATTATGAAGTATAAAAAAGTGACATAAATATACTTTCTATTCATCTAAATTGCATTCCCAGTTTATAGGAAATATAAAAGACAGAGGGATAAATTTAATGGAATCATGGTTTTAAACAAATTCAAAATAATGTGAGACAACTTCTTTGATCTTCAGAGTAATGCAAAGGAAATGCAGGTGGGGGTGCTGGTCTAGAGTTAAAGAGGAAGAAGGCATAAGAGCTAAGTGAAATGAGTAACACTTGATAAAATATTGGTTTTAAAAATGCTACAAAGAAAATTCTGGCTTTAAAAATATGCTGTAAGAGATAAACAAGTGATGAATTTTGAGTACGGAATGGATATTAAATAGTATAAGATGAATAATTTCTTAATGTGAGATAATAGTGTAATGACTTTTTTGGCAAATGTTCTTCGGGGATGCATGCTGAAATACTTAGTAGGGAGTTGTTTTAGTGTCTAAAACTTACTTTCAAATGTTATATATACACAAGGCACATCAAAACACTCATGGAAAGATTTGTATTATCTTTCGATTCTGTTTTTCCATGAATGCTTTGAAGTACCCTCATAGGCAAAGAGTATAAAGGCTTATTTTGTTATTGTTTTGACTTTTCTTTATGAAGTTGTTTATAATAAATTATTGGAAAAATATTTTTCATGTTATTCTGGAAAATCTAAGGGGTGTTCTCCGATATACAAAGCCTTCTCTCTTTTCTTCTCTTCCTACTCTGCTTTATATATGTTGGTTTCCTTTCCATTTATTTATTTTAAAAATAAATATTATTTACTATATGCCATCTAGTGTTCCAGTGTATCCAGGAGATATAAAACTGACTAATATGTAGGGAGTATTTATAAATTATTTATTGTAGAAATAATAAAGCACAACAGTGGTCTAGGAAGGCCATGGCAGTGGAGGGGGTGGCTGCAGTTTTATCCAGGACAGTTAGGAGAGGACTCACTGAGAAGGAGGTTGTGATGGTCAGCTCTATGTGTCAACTTGGCCTGGCTATAGTCCCAGTTATTGAATCAAACACTAATGGAGGTGTTGCTGTGATGGTATTTTGTAGGTGTGGTTAAGGTCTATAATAAGCTTATTTTAATTATGGGAGATTATCCTAGATAATCTGGGTGGCTCTGATCCAATTAGTTGAAAGGTCTTAGGAACAGCTCTGAAGCTTCTCTGAAGAAAAATAAATTCCATCTCTGGACTGGAGCTTCAGCTCACACCCATGAGTTCCAGTCTGTCCTTCCGGACCTATGGATTTCAGAACCCCACAATCGTGTACTCCATTTCTTTGAAAAAAAAAAATCTCTAAATATATGTATTGTATTGTTTCTGTTTTTCTGATGGGACCCTGAATTAAGCACAGCTTTAAAGAAGATGAGAAACTGAGTCTTGTGTCCATGCGTGTGCAGTGGGGAGTGGGGAGAGAGTGTTCTAGTCGGTGGGAACAACAAATGCGACTGTCCCCGAGAGTCGCCTGGCAGGGTCAGTGTCTGCAAAAGAGGTTAGACCCACAGCACCTACAAGGCAGTACTGAAGGACGAGTTTGGTAGGAAATAAATTAACTATGTGCACAGAAAGAGGGGCAGGTGTAATGTGTCATACACCATTAAAAAGCTTTTGGTTTTGATCTCATAGCTCTAAAGACAAGAATGGTGATTATCAGGGGTTGGGGTGGTTGGGGGGGTGCTGGTTGGGGAAATGTTAGTAAAAAGATACAAAATTTCAGTTAGGTAGGAGAAATGAATTCAAAAGATCCATTGTACAACATGATGAAGTAGTTAAAAATATATTATATTCTTGAAAAATGCAAAGACAGGAGATGTTAAGTGTTTTCACCACAAAATCAATAACTACATAAAGCAAAGTATTTGTTAATCAGCTAGATTAAATCATTGCACAATGTATATATACCTGAAAAATATCATGTGGTACATGATAAATGCATACACTTTTATCTGTCAATTTGAAAAAATTAAATTAAAAAAAAAGCTTTTTATTTTCACTCATTACGATGGGGAGATGTTAGAAGGCTCTGGGAAAGGTGGGGACATGATCAAAATATCAAAAAATGCACACTTAGGATGATACATAGAGGTTGTAATGGGGACAAGGAGGCAAGAAAGGACCCTTCTTAGGGGCTCCCTCCAGGGAAGATAAGGGCGATTGCTGTTGGAGTTTCAAAAATTGATCAGCTTCTGGATATGTTTTGAAAGCAACATGAGCTGGATTTACTTTTGGTTTGAGTGTGAGTTTGAGAGAAAGAGGAGTCAGAGCTGACTTCCAATCTTTGCCTCTGGAACTAGAAGAATTAATTTTCCATTTATGAGGTGGAAAAATTGTTAGAGGATTGGGTGTTTGAGAGTCCCGTTTTTGAACACATTAAACCTTAAAGTCATCATTAGATCCTATTAGTGACATCTTATCTGTTTCCTGCTGTTGCTATGCTGAGACTTCCATTGCTTGAATTAAAGGGTGGTCACATTCAGCCATGGTTGTAGGTGTGTCCGGAGAAGATACACCAAGCCCAAGGACCAGTTTGTACAAAGGAAGGGAATATCCCACGTGGAGAACTGCAGGTAGCTCTGTATAAATGGATTAAAGGCCCAAAGAGCAAATAGTCAGATGGAAATTCTTCATGTGCCAAATGGAGGCAAATGATGTCATCCAGAACTTACTGTTCTCTTTCTTTTCCTGCCGATGTCCTCAAACCAAACTCATTCACTTTGACACCTCTTCCTGTCCTTGCGTAAATCATTCACCAGCAATTCACCTACCTTTTCATAATCCAGGGAGGATGATGGCATCATTTAGATTCAATTGTGATCCCGTTGTATGAAAATGGCCTCTTCCTGAAGGTCCACTGAGTAGGTCTACCTGTCCTCAATTTAGAGGTGCTGCAGCCAAATCTTCCACTTGCAGACATGATCTACCCATTTTCGGCTTTTATATTCTCATCTGAAAATGTGTAAGAGAAAAGAAGCGTGTGAGAAAGCAACTCAAGGTTACTTTTTTCCACTTGTGAAAACAAAAATAAAAATTGGGTATGTTCGAATAAATTTACCATGTTAACGTATATGCCCATTATGTTAGGAAAAGATCCCCTATTGCATGTAGTTGAATTCTGGCAGTGACAGTCACAACTTTGACAACTGCTTCCACCAAAAACTCTTTGCCATCATTGCCCATGGTAGAATTTGGAACTAAGTGGCTCATTAGGTTGGCAGACAAATTCAGGAATATTAGTAATGTCTGTTCTGCCTACAACTGCATATATATTTAAAAAATAAAGTTGATTGCTATTGCTCATGGTGGAATTACAGAAACAGGATTCTCGCTGAGTAGAGGACAGACCAGAGAAAGCTGCGTGCTATTTTCCGCTCATGCTGTTTTAACAATATGTGGTTGATTCCGTTCCTAAATTTTGAGTCAGGAAATAATCGCTGAAGAAAGTCTTAATTCAAATAGCAGCATTCTGCCTGCAGTGAAGTGTTATTGATTGTCCTGCCTGTTTCAAGAAGTTGTTTATTTCAATTGGCTTAGAGTGCAGTTCTTTAATTCATATCCTATAATACAAAACCTTCTGGTAGTTAGAGTTTTGGAATGCAGATATTTTTCTCTTTAGGTATATAATGTTCCCATCAAAGGGACAAAAATGCTGAATTTTATCCAAAGCTGAGATGAAGGGCAAGACCAGATCTGAAGATCTACATTATCATCTTTAAAAAAATGGAAGAGCTAAAGGGCATAAAATACGTTTTCTGTCATTTTATTTCAAATGTATTTTCTGAACTTTAATAAAATGTACATGATGGCAAAATAAAATTTAACAAGTTGGTTTTGGCATATGAAGTTGAGCAATATAACCTTTCCATTGAATAGAACTTTGAGCCTGAAGCCATTTCCCATCACTGGGCCCAGCATTTGGCTTTCGAAGAGACTACTTCTTGAGTTGAGAAAGCTTAACCAGGGATTGGCAAGCATTTTCTGGAACGATCCAGATAATAAATATGACTTTGGGGGCCATGTGCTTTCAGTTGCAGCTGCTTGAAAGCAGCCATAGACAATATGTAAACGAACCAACTTGGCTGAGTTCCGGCAAAACTTTATATACAAAAATGGGTGGGATCCAGATTTGGTCTGAGGGGCATAGTTTGAGAATCCCTGACCTAATCCAGAGATGCATGGGCAACTTTCCTCAGCCCACTTAACTTGCAAAGGACACTGGGACTGAGAACATCTGAAGGAGCTAAAAACAAAACAAAACAGCCTCTGGCTTCTCCAATGGCAATTTACTTTACAAAGAAATTAATCCCATAAAAATAGTTTTTAAAATGTCAGATGTTATTTTCCCCTAAACTTACTATTCATTAAAATTGTGGATGCCATAAAATGTGAACTTGTTTTTGGCTCTTATATACATATTTTTGAGTTCTTAAAAGAAAATGTTATATATGTATATACATATATAAACATAAAAATATATATAATATGTGAATATAAAATATATAAATATAAAATATTCAGTGTATACACTAGAGATAAAATGTATGTATTTTTATACATCCACACATATGAGAATTTTCTATTAGTTAAAAACTAAAAAAAATTCTATTAGTTAAAAAAACAAACAAAGTTTCAGTTGCCCTCACAAGCAGTACTCCCAAAAGTAATAAATAGGTATTATATTAGTACCTGGTGGAATTTATATATCATAAAATCCATCTTCTTTTGGTTGTAGATTGTGAAAACATTTACATAATTGAAGCTACGCCTTAACAGTCTTATCTGATAATAATTGTGCATAAGTAAATTATACTAAATCTAATACAGTAATCTTTGCATTATATATATTTTTATATACCCAGTATCTAATGTGACCTCTCCCTACATATAATTCTGATGTCAGCTTATGTATTCCATCCTTTAAAATTTGCTCTAATCTCTTCCACATGCTGTGGCTGATCCATGCCATTCCAACTTCTTTTGCTGAGATTCAGACAGTAATGGAGTGTTCTAAGAGGAGAAGAGTGTCTGCTTGCTCCCCAATGGGCTCTGCATCTAATCTTCTGCTTCCATGGCCATTATCTGGCCATTCCATTTTCTCTCTCTGCTTAAATTGCACCATGCCCCTTCAGAGGAGGAGTGCAAACCCTTATCTTAAATGCAACAGATTGTTGCTTTGCCCCCCACAGATTTGTCACCCCTCTTACCCTGGGTGATGGAGCCTCAAAGGATTACTCAAATCCCATCTCTTCTGAGCAGTGAGAAGCCCCAAAGTGGTTAATCTCAAGAGAGATGCATTCCTTCCATTTGGGATATTAACCACAAATTGGAGTTCTCTTCCTGCATTTATTCTCCAGCCCAGGAAGTTACAGGAAGAGAACACAGGTGGGGTTATAGTTTAACAATATAGGCTGGTATCATTCAGTAAAACAAGCCAGATGACATTCCATAAGGCAATTAAAGTGATCCACTAACAAAAGCTTGATCTTAACAAACATTCCTTCTCCCCACAGCAGCTTCCCAGTATCTTTACATATCAACCTGTCTGTCTTTGAACCAGCAGCTTTGCTGTGTTACAATTCATTGTCTTACAACAGAGACTACATAGCCTGGGGAAAATTTTCTGTTTTTTGCAGAAACATTTTATATGTACTTTTAAGAAGTTAGACTAAACCTGAAAGTACAAGAAACCAGGCCCTGTGAAATATATTCACTTTATAGTATACTCCACAACAGATGTTACCTTAACTTCGTATAACAATTTTCTGAAGCTTAAGTTTGACAGATTTTATATCTCTAGGAGACTCAAGTCTCCAGATTTCTTAACTTACCATTTCCTGGTCCTCTCACCATGACTTTTCCCTGGAAATTCAATCTCCCCAGCTTTATGATTGTAGAAAAAAAATGAACTCTTCTACCTATCATTAATATGTTCTGCTAAATAATGAAGGCTGTTCAGATAATTCACCCTTTATTGCTCAGAAGGAAAAGCACAGCCACAAGAATAAGAAGGAAAAGGAAGAGGAGGAAGGGAAAAAGGCAAAGGAGGAGGAAAAAAGGAGGAAAGCAGAAGTTTCTTTAAGAGCCTGTGGTTACCATCTTCCACACAAGAGGGGGTTATGAAACGCCCCTGGGAACACATGTGCATCTCCTGCCACTAACCTTTGGGGTTCAGCTGTGGAGCAGTGATCCCTAGGAATGTCACCTGAGTGAAAAAATCATACTTCTAGCTGGTTAATCCTAAATTCTGATACCACATTAATTTTTCTGTCATTGTTTGTAAATGGAACAGAATCTATCCCAGAAATAGCATCTATAGGGGACAAACTAGGTAGGAAGAAAGTTTTAAGAAAATTACATTAACAGTAGATTCCTCTAGAAAGGGCAGTCAGAAAGCCTCAGTTGTGTCCAAGGGAGGATGCCATTTTCAATCCTAATTTTAAGTGGTTATTCCAATGCAGCTAATCACATGGTTCCTGTAAAGAAGTAAGAACCCTGTCCATAGAAACTACTCTGCAGTATTTAGACAAGGAAAAAAACCACAAAACAACAACAAAACCCTTTGTTTTTGTGACTTTTCTTTAGTAACAATTAATGTGTGCATATGTCTGTGTGTGTGTGTATATATATATATATATATATATGTATATACAAGGGCATTTCAAAAGATTCATGGAGAAATTTTATTAAAATATAATACATATCCTTCTATGATCTTTTTTAAAACCCCCTATATATGAATATGTGGATAAATATATACTAATATTATATATTTATTCATGTAAACATATATACTATGTGTTATTTACTTATTTTGCAAGAAATTCCTAGCACTATTAATCCCCATTAACAGTTCTTTGGATGTATTCACTAACCTGGGAGGTCACAGTTATTTCTGTTATTCAAAACTTCAAAGGAAAGAAATGTCATGATATTATTGCTTCTTGCCTTTTATTTCAGTCTTACCCATTAGTTCCACATCAGTAACAACAAAAATGATTGGTCACTGTGCTACATATATTAGGTGTGTTTCACATTATTGATTAAACTGTGCCTTGATGCTTCATTCTCTAAATAGTAGTTGAAAATTATTGATTAAATCTAGAAATGCTTTACTGGAGCCTTTTCTTAACAATCAGTGGCACAAGGTTAATGTACATTTAATTGATTTTTGATTCATTTATAATTAGAAAATCAGTAAATTATTTCATTCAGCTTGAGAAGTACACTCATCACAAAGAAATTTAGTCGAATTGAAATTTGGCCTTAAATGCGAAGGGGCATCATATGGCATAATTGAGTAAATATATAAATTTTATTTTATAAGGTGAATATTACTCTATAGGGATATGCCAGATTCTTGGTGTACAGCCAAACTACAGAAATCTTGGCAGAGTCTTCCAGTGCAAATCCTCCCTCTTGTGAAAAATGCAATTACATCTTTAATATATACATACTACAGGCCAGTCTAAATTTCTTGTGAAATATCCTATTATAATAATTATAGAAAGATCAGGATTCTGTCCTTGCCCACCCTTTACTCAACATGGCATTGACACTGTCTTAATAACTTTATCTGTGCGACGCTGAGATTGACTCACGGGTTAGAAGTCTGGCAGAAAATCTGCAGCATGTGACTCTGATGAACAAGAAATTTTTAAGGTAGACAGTGCTGTAGATTAAGAGTTTATTGCTAGCCATGGACAACGCTTTGACCAATAGGAGTGATTAGCTCATAGCAAGAGAGAGAAAATCTGGACCACAATCTGCACATTACCTGGCCCAGTTATAAATGTAATGACGCCTCCCTTGGGAGTGTGCTTGGCTTAGAAAATAGGACTGTTTTCTTTCTGCTCCTGCTGAATGAAAATCTAGATAACTGCAACCCTGCACCTCATTCTCCCATATAAAGTAATATTAATATACTTTGCAGATAAGTGATAAATGGAACATTATATGATTTTTAAATTTGTCATATGCTTAATAAAGGATATGGATAATCATAATAGTAACTTCCATAATATTTTGCAGATGACGCAAGAGCAAAAATAAAAAGGTCTGTGAAGCTGTACCTGTTTCACCACTGCATTAAAATTCTCTCCAGTATTGTGATATGTGAAGTACGTTATGGTGCTTAATAAAAGCCAGATAAAAAGTGTGAATGACACTAAAATCACTCTATGGTCTTATCCTCTTTCCCGTAAGTCCATGCCAGTGTATCAACTCTCTCCAAACGGAATCTCTCTGTCCAAGACAGAGGTCGTGGATTGCCTTTTTTGTTTTCATAGCTATTGATACATCCTTGATGTGAGTCCCTAAGTCTTTTTATGTATTGCTAAGAATGGTCAGTGATTGATCTTGGCTTTGAAACTGTGACCACACAGAAAGTGAATACCTGTGTGCAACAATATGTAAGAAGACCAATTTCCACATGTTTTTTCTTTGCAGTCATTGATCTTCTATGTAAATTGTGGAGTGTTGTTTTGTCCTCAAATATGAAATAACACTTTGATGCAGAATACTTGGAAGTAGCCGAGGAGAATTTGATTATGATGCATTGCTGATGAGAATGATGAATATTGTTTTAGGTTACAGGAAACAGCAAACTCTGAGTATTTAAAAAAGAAAACTTCCATGAAAAATTTGTTGGTATGTGCTTCTTGATATACAATACACAGGACACAATTCAACATAACACTGAAATGTAAGTTCTTAGATATGTATATGTATACATTTCTATATGTCCATACATGCAAATGTGTATATATCTGTAACTATGAGAGATCATGTGTTTTTTCTTTCCTTTCTCCATGCTGAAGACCATGATTCATTTAGGAGAAGGCAAATACACAACAATAAAATAAATCTTGTGCTTGTTTGTCTCTAAATTCCTTCCTAGTCTTCATCCTGGTTCCAATCCCTATGAATAAATCCAGGAGACCTGCATGCATGCTTGGAGAGACTGCTTTAGGTTAATCCACCCGTGCTTATATGGCCACAACCTTCTTTCTCACTACTTCTTACCTTGTTCATCCTTGAAAAACTACTCCCATTTGCCCTCCGTGCAAATTCTAGCCTAGATCAAGATATATTTCACTGCTCAATGTTGGCTCGCCTCCAGGATAACATTACTAGACTCTAGTTCTTCATGCATGTATCTCCATCACAGGATTCTATAGTAGTGGTACATAGTAGAGAAATGATATTTACTATAACCACTACTTTTTCAATATATTGCATCAGTATACATTTATTATTTCTTCCTTTAATGGGTTTATTCACATTCAATTAGTTGTCTTTTATTTATTACCTAATACCTGAAAGCATATTGAAAAGGCAAATAAGTACCAGCTTCATAATCGTCATCCAGTATATTACAAGCTAGTTGGAAATACAAGATTATAAAATGCACAGAGATTAAGAAACAATGTGTTTCAAAAGAAACACATCAGTTTGTGCTAAGTGTCAAGGTGTTGCTTGCACAAGAAAATGATCATCGATGTTTTGGAGGGATCAGCAGATGAATTTTGCATCATCTTTCAGTTTCTAATATTTTTAAATGTTTCATTTAGTTAGAGGACTTACTATATTAGGCATTTCAGGATATAATTGCAGGCCTTCATTGGTTTATATTCACTAAATCTTAAAGAATGTTTATCTGTGTCCATTTGCAAAATATACTAATATTTCTACAGGGCTGAATTTTATATAAAGAGGAGAAGGAGGAATTTTTCTTCCTAGGAATTGCGTCCATTTTAGAAGTAGTTTTTTGATAAATGTTGATTTCATAAAGTGGAAACATGTCACTCTGCTGAATTATTTGGTCAGTGTTGAAAGGCAGAATAATCTGCCTTGTGAACTGATTCTTTGCAACCATTAAAATGAATACTAAGCAAATTTTGCCCAATACGTGTCATGGTACAAGCTTTGTATTCCCATAGATACTATATAACTATTAACATTTGCTATTAAATGTTTGTCCTCTCCAAAGCTCACGTTGAAGCTTAATCTCCAGTATGGTATTTGAAAGATGAGTCCTTAAGATGTGATTGACCCAGGAGGGCTGTGTCCTTCTGACTGGATTAATTCATTCAAGGATTAATGGGGCAATGAACAAGTGGCTTATAGGAGTGGCACTGCTGGCTATATAAGAAGAGCAAATGAGTACCTTAAAATGCTCTTACCTCTCTCCCCATGTGATACTCCGCCCTATCTAGATTTATGTAATAAATCATTAGATGCATATTTGAGATATTAATTTTGTTCATAAATTCTAACTAACAACATAATATATACACTGCAAATTTGAAATATAAAGTGGTAATGGTTTATCACTATTATTTATAAATAACATTATAATAATAAATTATTTGTATTTAATTAATTAAGTTACGGAAATTAAGTACTTACTGTGAGCTAAGAAGTTTGCTTTGTGTTGTGGACACACTGGCTAGCAAGAGTGCAGCAGTGACTTCATCTCAGCGGTTCTAGCTTAAGAGGAATTACCCAATCATTCAGGGTTCATTCAAAATCACTGTCCTGAAAATAATAAATAATAATATATATATATACGAGGGTTTCCAGAGTTAGCAAAGAAAGTATAAATTTTACATGGGATATATTTATACAAATATTTCATGGGAGATATTATATATATCCCATATATTACAGACACACACACACACACACACACACACACAGAGTATCCACACCCCCCACACATCCCCATTTACAGTTTCGCTTTCTGCAGTTTCAGTTACCCGTGGTCAACCATGGTACAAAAATATTCAGTGGAAAATTCCAGAAAAAAACTATTTATACTTTTTGAATTGCGCACCATTCTGAGTATTTTTATGAAATCCCCCTCAGCCCTGCCTGGGATGAGAGTCATCTGTCCAGCATGGCTCTACAAGCTAGCTGTAATTTCCTCACTTGCCAGCAATCTTTGTTATTAGATCCACAAATCATAAGAAAGTTGAGCAGAGCGAGTAAACTAAGATATTTTCAAAGAAGGAGAAAAAGAGACCATATTCACATAATTTTTATGATGGTAAATTATTATAATTATTCTATTTTATTATTAGCTATTTTTGGTAATCTCTCACTGTGCCTACTTTGTAAATTAAACTTTGTCATAGATAGGTATGTATAGGAAAAAACATAGTACATATAGGGTTTGTTGCTGTCCACAGTATCAGGCATTTACTGGGGATGTTGGAGGGTATCTCCCTCGGATGAGGGGGTATTACTTTAGATATTTGCTGTTCATCCAAAATTCAAATTTATCTGAATTCCCTGTGTTTAATCAGACAATCCAAATATATACCTCTTGTAATAAGTTGAATGATGGCCTCCCAAATTTGCATACTGAAGTCCTAACTTGCAGTATTTCAGAATGAGACCATATTGGAAATAGAATCTTTGGAAAGAATCTTAGTTAAGATGAGGTCATACTTGTAGTAGTCCTTTTCTGTTGCTTATAAAAGAGTACCTAAAACTGGGTAATTCATAAAGAAATTAAATTTATTTCTTATAGTTTGGCAAGTTCACAGTCTAGGGGGTGCATCTGGTGAGGGCCTTTTTCTGTGTGGAAGCTCTCCACAGCAATATAATGTGTCACATGTGAGAATAGGCTGAGCAAGAGAGAGCTAAGCTTCTCACTTGCTGTCCTTATAAAGCCATCATAATCATGCCCATGACCACCCATTAAACCATCAATGGATTAATCCATTCATGAGTATACAGTACTCACAATCTAATCTCCTCTTAAAGGCCTCACCTTTCAATTTCCATAATAGGATTTCCCACCCTCTTAAAACTATTACAATCGAGATTAAGTTTCCAATGCATAAACTTTTGGGGGACACATTTAACCCACAGCAATACTGAAACTGGGTGGTCCCTAATCCCGCATAGCTGGTTCTTATAAAAAAGGGAAAATTTGGACACAGATGTGCACACAAAGAGAATGTTACCTAAAGATGAAGACTGAAATCCACCAGCTAAGTAATGCCAAAGATTGTGGGTGACCCATAGAGGCTACAGGAAAGCCATGGAACAGATTCTCCCCCACAGTCCTCAGAAGAACCAACTTTGCCCACATCTTGATCTCAGACTTCTGCCTCCAGAACTGAGACAATTTATTTCCAGACTGAAATCCACCAGCTAAGTAATGCCAAAGATTGTGGGTGACCCATAGAGGCTACAGGAGAGCCACGGAACAGATTCTCCCCCACAGTCCTCAGAAGAACCAACTTTGCCCACATCTTGATCTCAGACTTCTGCCTCCAGAACTGAGACAATTTATTTCCGTTTGTTTAAGCCACACAGTTTCTTTTGATATAGCAACACGAGCAAACTTAAAGACCTCTCCTTAGGGAAATAAACTAAAATCTAAAAAAAAAATTCCTAAATAAGCAAACATGTATGAAAGAAATAGTACCAAATATTTACATGGTTAAATGATGTGATTTTTATGCTGGCCCATGGAGACAGAGAGGCCAAAAGTGTCATTATCTCCATTTACTGATGATAAAATCAAAGCTTTCCGGAAGAATGTATATTTTTCTTAAGGTCACATAACAATTTGGTCACAGAGCCAGGATTTATCCTACTCTATATTTAGTAAACTTGTCAGTTTATTGTGTTGATTTTTTGTGGAAACTCATCTTCAGGTATTTAGTAGATTATTTATTTATTTATTCTTTAAGGAAATGGTTTTTTTATTGAGAGACAAATGAAACTGACTTTTTGAGGGCAATCTCTCTCTCTTTTTCTCCCTCCTTCTCTCCCTCCCTTCTTTCCTTTTCAAGCTCTTCCAGGTGCCAACAAGAGGCCATGTTTACATCAGCTGACTCTTTATCCTACAGTGTCATGACTTTGTCTATGATTTTAGGATTTTCATACGTGCTCTGTGATCTTTTCCTATTAGTTCTCTAAACTCAGGTCTTCTTAGTGCCCTCTAAGTAGGTCATTTGTATCTATTTAAAGGCCATTGTTCTCAGTTTGTGCCTGTATGTCTGCTTCTGTGAACCAGGAGAACATCCCCCCAACCCCCCCAAGGATCCCTACACTTGAGCCTCCTGCGCTGCCTCTCTGCTTACTCTCAGCACTTTTGATAATGGCTGTGCTTATTAAATTTTCTGCACATTCAACTGAATTCTGGGAATTTATGACTATCGTGTTTGCTGCTTTATCATCCTTATTTTGTACTTCTTTTCTATCTTTCTTTTTTTTTTATATACCAGCTTTTATTTCCTGGGAACTTTATTCCTATCTGCTTAGGTAGAGTATTTGCTACCACATGTTCCATGCCTCTCTCTTGCGTGTCTCTTTGTTTTTGCAGTTGCATATACAGTCCAATTTTAAGACAGTTATGGCTATTTTACCAAATAAGCATTTAGGATTCTCTTTTGTTTTCTTCCACTGCATACTTTTATTGATATTAGTATTATTTTTGTTGGATTACTGAGTTTGTTTCAACAACTGGTAGAATTTTTCATACTCAGTCGAAAATAATGAACACATTGGGCAAACATGTGAATCTTGTGTCTCACTTAGCTCATGCCATTGAGGAGGGTGGTTCCTGAAGTAGATTGAGGTCCCTGGACAGATTGAGAATGAGTTCACACCTGTCATAGAAGAACAGGAGATGTCAATCCCTACTTGTAGTAGCCTAAAGGTTTATGTATTGAGAATTTCATACAGGTGTCCTGGCCCCTTACAGTCACTAGGATAATCTTAAGAACTCTACCTGACATCATATTAAGATGATTCCCACCACTAGAGAACTGGGATGACGTGGTATGATCTTGTTATTAGAGTAGAGTATCCAGGCAGCCTGAGGGACCTGCTGTGGTTGCCAGCTCAAATGCTCAATCATGTTAGTCTCCTGTCCTATCATGACTGGTGTGTGCCTTGACATTTGAGTGCCTTTTATTTTCTCTAGGTAGAAGGTGAGCCCTTATCCTCAAGTGTCACTATAATCCAGTATCCCTCCCTAGTTCTTAAGAATGACCCTCTTCTTTTAACTTCTGTTCCTGGATACTGCTTCCTGTACTTACAATGACCGGTTAGAGTCCTGATTCAATGCATTTTCTAAACATATTTTTGCAAAATTGACCTTATCGCAAGAACACTAAGGCTTTCATTAGTACTGAGAAGTGAAAATAAGCAGACAAAAAAAAAATAATAATAATAATAAAAGCTCATGTGCTGCTTTTCACTGAAACATCTCTTTCTTTTGCCTGAATGAATACAATTCAGCAGGAAATTTGCCCTTCCCTTTATAAAGAGAGAGATCATATGTACAATTATATATAACCTTTGGATTATCAAAATGCCTGTTTTTAATACAGGCAAAGTGGCTTGCCTGAAATTCCATCAGAAATATAAGAGATCATTTATTCAGCAGGAGAAAGAACGCTGTGGATCATGTTAGCCATTTTATGACATCATGCAGATGCGTGATGTCAATGAATACACACGCAAATGAACAATGCAGCACTTTTCAAGATGTTGTGAAAATAATCCTCCAACTAGGATACCCCAATGAAACAGAAAGCCATAACCACACACACAAAAAAAAAAGAAAAGAAAAAAGTAAAAGAAATCATAATCGTAAGGTTGGCTGGACTCATTCTACCTGGATGAATGTATTGAGTTTCCATCATGCTGTTCTGAATTTTATTACTCTTTGCATTCTGTCTGCTAACTGAAAACAGGATTCCTTTAGATTCCTGGGCAGCTTGCCACTACTTTGGGCCAAGGGGCCAATAAAAATCATTAGCAATACATAAATTTTATCCAGAGGGCTTTCCTGAACATGTGCAAGTATTCAGGAGGTTAGAGCCCTGAAATCCACATGTTTTGTCTCATCATGTGCTCCTCGTTTGCTTGCTGTTGGTTATACTCAAATCTGTTACGTAATTATATTGTAATTCATATCAAATGAGGATAAATATGCTGTTCAAATACGCTAATCGAAATGGTGATTGGGTAGACACTTTTGCTAATAAAAGACAGTAGATAAGACTTCACATAGTTCTAGGTTTTTCAAAAGTCTGAGGTAAAATTCATATTCTGTATTTTATTTATGCATTTGCAGTTAGGCCCGTATGAATATATTCATAAAAGAAAAATGTGAAATGAAGTAAGCATATTCATGATGATCATGATGAGATATATCAGCCACCTCATGAAAAATCTAAACTTCGAAATTCATATTCTGTATTTTATTTATGCATTTGCAGTTAGGCCCGTATGAATATATTCATAAGAGAAAAATGTGAAATGAAGTAAGCATATTCATGATGATCATGATGAGATATATCAGCCACCTCATGAAAAATCTAAACTTCGCTTTGTTTGCATTTATAATTTAAAATTGTTGTTTGACTGGATTGATTAAATTGCCATTTTCTCTTGATTATATTTTATAAATTTTTCTTGAAATTGGAAAATATTTTCTGTGGAAAAAAATAGTATTTTTACCTAATATTAGGTTTGAACTTACAAATAAACACACAGGCACGAACACAGGCAGATACATAAACATAAGACATTTGAAAGATTATGCAAAGTATATTTACTCTGATGTTTAATTAAAAATGTTCCAATATCGCAACATGCAATCACACAACAACTGCCACACAACACACAATCACACAACAACTGTCACACAACACGCAATCATGGCCTTTCCAGTGACTACAGAACCTACATCAATACTACTCCCAGTGACTTTGGGTACGTAGAGCAGAAACAATGAAAGTAAGAAGTGGGGATTCAAGAATAGAGAATACAGAATTGTGGAAGACAAAATATTTATAAAAACACACACAATGAAACTAATTTTAGGGGTATTGTTTAGCAAAGTTCTTATCTGCCACATAAATCTAATTTCCAGCAATTTGTTCCTTTTTAATGAATAAATGTTATGTTCTTGATCCTAACAATCAAAGTTAAGTTAATATCCAAAATTTCTAGTTTGGATAAAAAAATAAAAAGTCAAAGATAACCTCTTCTCTAATTTAAACCAGAAGGTGACCTACTTTAGACTAAAGTAATCTAGTGGAAAATATATTTTGGCTATGAACTTCCACTTAAAAAACATTTTACAACAAACTAACACCTCTCTGTACACTAATGAATTAAGTACAAATTACAACCAAAGGATTCATTTCTTTCTTCCTTTTCTTTTTTTAATTTGAAAGGTTGTCAAAGCCTTGTTTTTTGAAAGGAGAATTCAGAAAATTCAAAACTTGAGGAATATATTCTATAACTTGGAAGAATTTTATTAATTTTTTTCTAAACAGATGGATATCTATTTTTAAAATCTCCAGGGAAGGAGCATCCACACATGTCTAGGTAGTCCATTCTAGCGTTCCCTCTAATCCTGTGATCCTTCAATTATCTTCCAGTGTATCCACATATTTTTATTTATCTGAGGATGCAGTAAGAAACAGTTAAAAATAAATTAGACACTGGGACAAGATCGTGGCAAATTGATGGATTTTATTTGGAAAAAATGGGATAGGATATTAATATTGAACAGTTTTAAAATAAGCTTCCTATGCCTTTTTTTCCCTGATGAATTAAAAAATCCTTTAAAATAGTGTTTTTATAACATTGGCTTATTTATATCACAAAACATTTGTAACCAAATTAATTTACTTTTATTTAAATTTAGACAGACTTTTTTTTTTTCCCTTAATGGGGTATAATTCCTTTTTCCCTAAACGGTCTGTTTTCAGACATTTATATGTTTATTTCTAAATAGCAAACAAATAACAACATCAGTAATTATGATGATAATACCATAATGATGGCCATTCATTGTCTTAACTTTTTCTGTCTAATTTTAAAAATCATACATAATTCACATGAATATAGATACTTATAGATTTATTTGAGAACCAAAAGAGTATTAACACACAATTACCTGTGTCTTTAAATGTTGCACTATTTTTTTTTCTTTGAAACTATTCAATTTCTCTAGCATAATTATAAAGTGTTGTTATATGTAGTGGATACTTCAGTGGTTTGTCCAGGTGCACACTTCAGAACTGATGGATACAACCCTTATGTGCCTGGAACATAGGCTGCTGAGGATTCCCAGCTGTATACTTAACTGGTAATTGCCCTTGGATACAGAGAACTGCTAAGGAACAGGCCATGCCCTCTCCCAAAGGTTGGCTCACACCCAGTGACTTGGCTGATATGGGTTGGGGATGCCCAGCATCCCTTCTGCACTTCCGATAACTCTGAAGGAGCACACCAATTCCACAGCTGGCCTTAGAATCAGGTGGAGGCACAAGTGTAATCACACAGTGGGTCAGCTTCTTACTAGCCCAGCTCCCCTTTCCTGCATTCCTTCCTTTCGTACAGATGTAGCTCCTAAAACCATTGCCTCGTAAAACATATGCACACTAAACCCCTTCTTGGAGTTTATTTCTAGGGAATCCAATCCAGGACAATGGGAATGCATTACAATGGGAATGCATTATTTAAAATCCATTTAAGAAATTTTTGCACACAATCTGGTGGTCTGTGTTTTAAGGTTGCTTAAATGTCACCTAAATTTCAAATCTTTTACATCTCTTCACATACTGGAACATCAACAAGTAAATATGGAACTTACCATGTGGGAGGTACTGGAAATGGCAGGAATATACCATGAGATTTAGCCTTCAACTATTAAACATATACTGAGGACATAGTTTGCAATCCAGGTGCTTGTAATCTGAGAAGATGGAACGTGAACATGCAAAAACATTTCTTTATTTGGCTGAAATATTATATTTGTATTATTTTTACCTCCTTTCTATTTTTCTCTATTTTTATTCATAATTATGCTTATATCATTGTATATGTCTTCATTATAAGTCACTGCAACACCTGTTGTATAAATACCCAGAGGAACGGAAATCATCATGTGGAAGGGATACCTGTACTCCCATGTTTATTGCAGCATTATTTACAGTAGCCAAGAGTTGGAACCAGCCTAAATGCTCATCATCGGATGAGCAGATAAGGAAAATGTGGTACATCTACACAATGGAATAGTACTCTGCTGTAAAAAAAAAATTAAAAAAAAGAAAGAAAGAAATACTGCCATTTGCAGCAACTTGAACAGACTTAGAGAATATTATATTAAGTGAAATAAGCCAGGCACAGAAAGAGAAATACCACATGTTCTCACTTATTTGTGGGAGCTAAGAATGCATAAACAAACAAACAAACAAACAGGAGGGGGAAAAAGACACAACAGTCACAACAATTCCTTGAACTTGTTAAGACAAGTAAACAGACATGATGTTGATGGGGGTGGGGAGAGGGAGGGAGGAAAAGGAGGAGTTGGTAAAGGGACACAAAATCAACTACATTGTATATTGATAAACTGAAATTATATATATATATAAAATTAAAAAGTGATTAAAATAATGCTAATAGGCTTGAAAGAGTTAAGGATGGTGGGCTTTAGAGAAAAAGCCCAGTTTAAATGAACAGAGGCAGGGACTGCATTCCAGAGAAAGGGAACAGCACTGAAGAAGATATATTCAAGGCATGTTTGAAGTCATGCACAGACCAATTTGGCTAGGACTTACAGAGTTATAGGGGATAAATTAGAAATGCTAAATAGTGCCAACTTAGCTATGAATGCCGAAAGAAGAAATTTAAATAAGTTTGTTTTATCAACAGAGTAGATTCATTGTTCATATTTAGTTATTTGCTTCAGGTTTGCTCTAATTTTACAAAGAAAATAAAAAGGAAAAATAAAACACAGTGATTTGAAAATTCAAATCTGTGGTGTGAATCTTTAAGCTCAATCTGATAAACTGATGGGGCATCAATAGCTAAGAGGCAGGCACTAATGTTTTAGGAAATAAGGGGGTAGTGCTGAAGCAAGAGGATGTAAGTGGTTCAAGGCCAGAGATGCTTTCGAAGGAGAAAGCAAACTGCATCTGGCTCTATGGGCTTGATGAACAAGGGAGAGGATTTAATAAAATTAAATCACAAAGATTTTGTCTGCATGAATAGAAAGATAAAGATAATTATAAATGAAATAGCTAAATCTGGAGTACAGATTGGTTTGAAGAAAAAGAAATTTTGCTTCTGGCTATACTGAGTTTCAAGGGATTGCTATGTATTCAGGATAAAAATAGAAGCATGTAGGTGGGAAAGCAGAGGTAGAAATCTGGAGGCCTTATTGAGGCGCATGTACGCATAGGACACACTATGGATCATTTTCAACACAGAAAGAAGCAATGCGTTCAGAATTTTAGAGTTATTGGAATCTCAGAGAGCATCTTTAACAGGTTTCTCATCATTTAGTCAGTGACAGATAAGATAATTATTACTTTCCTATATTGATTCCTGCTATAATACTGGTTATTGGCAATTATGATGCTGTATCTGTTCCCCCACTTCAATTTTTTTTTCACTCTTTCAATTATAGAGCCCATGTTATGTATTTCAATAACTTACTAGATTCTTATGTTATCTGATTTGAGATATGGTCCATAAGGTCTATGAAAAGGTTAAAAGATGCTCAATTTCACTCCTAATAATAGAAATGCAAATTGAAAATTCCAAGATGTATTACTTCTCTCACACAGGTTGACAAAAATGGAAGAAATTGATCTTATGCGTTGCTGATGAAGCAGTGAGGAGACAGGCACTCTCATGTGAATGGTTGTAATAAAAAATAGTACAACTTTTATGGAGAAGAATTTCAGAATATCTAGCAAAATTGCATATGGATTTTTTATTTGACCCAGAAATCCCACTTCTAAAGATATAACCCATGGAAACATTAGTAAAAAAAACACAGCCCTGCTAATTATGACATTATTTATGAGAGTCAAAAATCAGGAAAGGGGAGCCAAACATCTATTATTAGGGTACTATCTGAATAAGAAAGATATAAGTAGTGATATGTGAAGATGGATACATTGATACATTTCATCTGAGAGATGTATTGTTGAATGAAAAATCAAGATGCAGAATGATATTTATAGTATGCTACCTTTTGTTTAAGACAAGAGAAAATATTAGTAGATGCTGGGGTTTGAATGTACCCCCAAGCTCATGTTGGAGTGTCGTTCCCATTGTAACAGTGTTAAGAGGGTGGGAAATCTGCCTACGGTTATTGAAAGGTAGAGTCTTTAAGAGGGGATTGGATCATGAGGACTGTGCCTCATGAATGGATTAATTTATTTGTGGATTAATGGATTAATGGTTTAATGGGATATCAGGTTTATAAGGGGAGGCTGGTGGCTTTATAAGGAGAGCTAGTGAGTATATGGAAAAGCTCTTTCTCAGCCCTTGCTTTGTGGTACCCAGAGTCACTGCGGGACTGTAGAGAGATCCTACCAAGAAGGTTGTCACCAAATGTTCCCCCTGGACCTTGGAATTCCCAGCCTCCAAAACTGTAAAAAATAAACTTTATTTTCTTTATAAATTACTCAGTTACAAGTATTCTGTTATATGCAACAGAAACGGACTAATACAGTAGACACACGTATTTGACTATGGTTTCAAAAAGAAGCATTTTGGAGATAGAAACAAGACTTCTCTGAAGGACCTTGTTTTATATTTTTGACAGTACAATCATACAACAGTTTTTCAATACAAAAAATTCCTGAGGCCATCACAAAATTTGATAGCAAACTCAAATGAATAAACCTATCCATATGTTGAGATGGTGACATATCCATGGAAGAAGAAATAATTATTTCAAATGACTTCAAGTATAATATTAAAGAAGTTATCACATACAGTTAAAATTCAGTTGTAAACATTGCTAAGAACTCATATTTTTAAAAAAAATCTAAAGTGTGTATTTACTAGCCCTATGAATTGTTAAAAGCCTAGAATCAATGANTAGCAAACTCAAATGAATAAACCTATCCATATGTTGAGATGGTGACATATCCATGGAAGAAATAATTATTTCAAATGACTTCAAGTATAATGTTAAAGAAGTTATCACATACAGTTAAAATTCAGTTATAAACATTGCTAAGAACTCATATTTTTTAAAAAAATCTAAAGTGTGTATTTACTAGCCCTATGAATTGTTAAAAGCCTAGAATCAATGACAACCAAAAGAAATGTACACTCTGGGAATTCTCTAACAAAAGGAACCAGACTTCTTAAAGGAATAGTGATTCCTGTATGGGCAGAAAATAGGCATGATGCTTCTAAGAAGTGTTGTGCCAGAAAGCAAGGAAGGCTAAAAAGTGTCTGATGAGATCACGTCAAAAGAACATTGAAGCTATTATGGAGGGAACCCAATTAGCCAAAATTTGAGCATCTAACAACCACCACCATCGTAACTATAATAGATTGAAATAGATGAAATCTATATAAATTAAGGAGCTTATAGTGAGGGGATAGGGGTCAAAGAATACATTTTAACACAATTCATCAGCATGAGATGCACCACGCTAGTGGTTAATAAGGCTATTATAATCAGCTTCTATTTTCACTCCCTTTTCCTTTTTGGTACTGTACTGATAACAGTTGTTGCACTACTGTGATGCTTTTTTTTATCATGTCCTTTCTCCCATGTGCCATTATGATCAGAGTCTGTGGTTTGTCTAAGTCATCCTCCAATGCTTCCAATGAGGCCATGACAATGCAGTAGAACTTCCCTGTCTTCACTTGCTTTCCTTTGTTAAAAGAAATACTTTAGACAAATTAAACTTAACAGAGTTTAATTGTGCAAAGAACTACTGGCTGATTGGGCAGACTTAGAACCACAAGAAGTTCAGAGAGCTCCGTCCCCATGGGCAAGGAAGCAATTATAGACAGAAAATGAAAGTAAGGGACAGAAGCAACTTGATTGGATACAGCTGGGCTTTGCCTTATTTAGACATGGTCTGAGCAGTTGGCAGCCTGTGATTGGCTGAGCCTCAGCTAGTTGTTACAAAAAAATGCACACCTAGGCTTTAACTTTGCTTATGGTCTAAATTATCCTGTGGTTTGTTATCTCCCAAGTCAGGTACTGCCAAATTTAATTTAACTTCTCGAGTGCTGCTGCAATGCCAATTCACATCATTTTATTTCATGATGTTGATTCATAGGCTCTGTTTCCCACATCTTCAATTTTGGTACCATGTAAACCCTTAAGCCCATCACCAGCATCATTTATGCCTTACCTTGCACTACGTATCTAGACAGGGAACCTATTCCTGCAAATCTGTCCCTGTCTTATGACGCTGGCTCTGTCACTGTATTCCTCTCTCATTTGCCCCCTCCACACATTTTTTATTTTATTTTTTTGCTAGTCCCGTTTTACTTTCTTGTTCTTTTCTTTAAAAAAAAAGTCTATGAATGTCAATAAATGCAAAAACAGATATCTACTTAGCTGTGTCTGTTCTTATATTTAACATCTTATTTTACCTGGTTATGTAACTAGTAACATCTTCAAGTGAAAGAAGCCTTCTCTTCCACTGATTATATCTAAATATTTGAATTTCTTCCTGTTCTAACAGAAGATTTATATCCTCCAGGTGACATCCAAATTTACAATATTGTGTGAAATTAGTTTTAGCTATTGCTGTATCATGAAAAAGTGTTTTTTCCTATATTTCCCTATATATACAATATCAATTCTTACATGTAATTTAATTTACTATAATTTTATTT
>NW_007728744.1:122505-124146 GCF_000696425.1 Galeopterus variegatus | reverse complement strand
TGAAAGAAGCCTTCTCTTCCACTGATTATATCTAAATATTTGAATTTCTTCCTGTTCTAACCGAAGTTTTTATATCCTCCAGGTGACATCCAAATTTACAATATTGTGTGAAATTAGTTTTAGCTATTGCTGTATCATGAAAAAGTGTTTTTTCCTCTATTTCCCTATATATACAATATCAATTCTTACATGTAATTTAATTTACTATAATTTTATTTCAGGTGATTAGCACATGTATCTCAATATACATTATTCTACAGTACATCCTAACAGACTGATGTTAGATCATTTGGTATTATCTACTTTTTTTTTCTTTGTATGACTTACATGAATTTTTCTAAAAGACAGGCTCCCAAATCATAAAATTCCCTATGCAGATTCCTTATCTTTTACCTACCTACACTATGTTACAAATCCAACTCCTGTGCAGATATATTCATTTATTTTGAACAGAGAAAAGTCCTAAACCTTGGGACTGAGGGCATTTCCCTCATTTGTGTCTGAATCCTTGTGTTTCAAACAAAAACACTCTTTTGAGTATTCTGCTTTATTATGTCCTTCCACAGATGCAGAAACAGGATCTTTGACCTTCTCTATATTTGGTAATCCATGTCGCCAGAATGGAAGGGCAAACCCCCAGAAGGCTAGAGGACAGGGCAACCACAGCCTTCCTGAAGTCCCATCTGCTCACTTATCATGAAAGGAAACTGTGGCCCAGAACACCTAAAGCAGAACGAGACGCACCTGTTTCCTCAAACTGTCCTCCTATTTCTCTTCTCCTGCTCCCACCCCACCCTCTGCCTCCTTTGCCCACTTCTCTTTGTTTCCTGTTTCTTTTTATTAACTGTAGTTTGTTTTATTCTTTGGGTCACTTCTGATGCCTTCACTCATTTGTGCTTTTTAACCCATTTCTCACGAGCACCTGGGCAGATCAATTGGAATTGAATGTAAACACATTTTCTGATGATTCCTGCGGTACATTTCATTATCCTCTCCTCATATGTATGTGGCTGCTTCAATCCTTCAGGTTATCTTTTGAACTTCTTTCCTTTAACTTGTGTCCCCTTATTTTTTATTTATTTATTTATTTATTTTTTACCATATTTCTTTTTGATTCATCTTCTCCTGCATTCCGCTTGTTGGGAAATGAGGTTCTTCTTATCATGGTCCAGCTATTCTCATTTATTTGGTTTTTCCTCCATTCATTCACTTTAATTCTGCCCCCTCCTTTCCTCCTTCATCTGAGGACTGCAGACACGGTGTCTCCTCTGACATATTGTTGTCTCCTTTGCTGTGCGAGACCCCTGTCCTCCTCATGTCTTTCCCCAGTGATTCCTGTTTTCCTTGTCTCTATTCCCCTCATTTCAGCCTGAAACCCCACCCTAGAAACTTTGTGATATTAATTTAGGCAAATGTTACCATATTTATTTTTTCCTTCTAATTTTCACATTGATTTTTGACTTTGGCTCAGTTGTTGAGCAGTTTGCATGGATGGAGTGTTCTTTTGCATAATAAAGATTGCAGGCATTTTACTGGAACATGTGCCATGTCTCTTTCCTCTACACCAAACTCCCATTTCCTGACTGCACATTGCTCCCAGATGAGTTCTAATGCCTTATACAAAGTATACCTTTGATTGTC
>NW_007728744.1:120358-121953 GCF_000696425.1 Galeopterus variegatus | reverse complement strand
CTCATTTCAGCCTGAAACCCCACCCTAGAAACTTTGTGATATTAATTTAGGCAAATGTTACTATATTTATTTTTTCCTTCTAATTTTCACATTGATTTTTGACTTTGGCTCAGTTGTTGAGCAGTTTGCATGGATGGGGTGTTCTTTTGCATAATAAAGATTGCAGGCATGTTACTGGAACATGTGCCATGTCTCTTTCCTCTACACCAAACTCCCATTTCCTGACTGCACATTGCTCCCAGATGAGTTCTAATGCCTTATACAAAGTATACCTTTGATTGTCTTTTTTTTATAATGACAGTCCTTCTTTGTTTCTGTTGGAAAACACCTGGTGAATGGCTAATCCCACCCTATCCTTGCACATTTCTGTTTCACACTTACTTTTCCTACTTCAAATCCCAAGCCCGTCTGTTGCATTTGGTGGAAATATTGACACAGTGCGATATCATCTTTGTTCATATGCACTCACTATTTTATCCTGTTAATTAGAGCAACACCATATACTTCTCCAATGTATTTTTATACTTCTTTTTTTTGGCTGACGTTAAGTGAACACAATAATGTAATACTAATGATAAAATGTACTACTAACAATAAAATTAACGATACACAAAATATATTACTAACCATAAAACATAATACTAACGATATAAATATAACAAAAAATTAGTAAATGATGTGTATCTATGTTATTGCCCCTACCTACTTAGTCTGTTATACCCGACTTCTGAGCTGTGCAGTAAATGGCCCTCATTAGTTTTGGAGGAAAATGTTCGTTTTTACTCATAAATTCTCCTAGTTCATGCTGTCCTGCTATTTTTTTTAACTTCTTACTTCACTACTAATATTCATACAATTGTTTTCAATTGAGAGTGTTGTTGTTCTCTCTTTTTTTTTTAACAGGTATTTAAATTACTATAACATTTTTTACATCAGATTTTCTATTTTTCCTTATTTCTGGTTTACTTCTTACTACCTTGTCACAAGAAGCCAAGTGTGCTTATAAAATATTGTAGATCAAATCATATTTATATTAAACATAAGAAAAGCAAGCCTAAGCATTGGGTGATTTGTCGAAGAACACAGAACTTGTTAGGAACAATTCTGGATCTAGAATTTAAGCTTACAGTTTTCTAAACCAGATGCATGAACTAATGCTACATTTTACAATCTTTTCTATTTATCTATTTCAATAATTCATGTTGTTATGATAATAATCTAGAGTCACTAATATATAAAATTATTCTACTCAGACATATATATATGAATATGTGCCTTAGAGAAAACTTGTTCTTGAACTATCAGAATCATTCTCAAAGACAAGCATCTATATAACTATTACTGTTTAATACCTGAATAGAATAGAATAAAATAACATTTCTTTTGCTTTAGTCACAAAATTATTCTTTGAGTATTATTTGTCCACTACCATTCACATTTCTTAGATGATACACAGTAGGGTAAAAAAATAAATTTTTCATTACAGCTCTTTTTTTTTTTTTTTTCCTTTTTGTCTTATTTACTGACCAGTAACGGGATCGCAACCCTCGGTGTCACGCCCGCACCGTGCTCAGCCAGTGAGCGGGAACTGGTCT
>NW_007728744.1:117760-119142 GCF_000696425.1 Galeopterus variegatus | reverse complement strand
CGAACCCTCGGCGGGAGCGCTGCCACACTCCCAAGCGGCGCACTCTCCAGTGCGCCACCAGACCGGCCCATTACAGCTCTTTTTAACATGACTGAGATTAAAAAGAAAATGTCTGAAAAGTTTGCATTATTAATGTACTGTTCAATTTTTATCTGTTTCTCATTGCAGCAATTCATTTTATAAAAATATAATATCAGTAACTGATTAAAGTGGTTAAATGAAGCGGAACCCACTCTGTTCAGTGAAAATGGTCACGCTGGTTAGTTATAAAGATATAAAAAGAGAGAGCAACATCCATAGTGACACATTCACAAAAACTAAATGGTTTAGAGCAAAGAAGCATTATCATATGCATGTCTGTGATCATATGTATTAATTGAAATCCTGCATAAATGCAGTCCTTTTTACTATTACACATTAATTTTAAGCAGACATGTAGTCACCGTTCAATGTTATGACTTTATCTACACTTGAGAATTAGGATAGTTTTTTGGATATTCTATTTCTGAGAATCTTAAGATATTATCATGTAATGACATATTAAAAAACCTTTTAATTATCTAAAAATGCTTCTTTTTATAGTTTGGAGAAAGAGTTCTGCAATAGAAATTAGAAAATGTTAGATGCAGCACAGCCTTTGCCACTAGTTTACTCTGTAAATATGGGTAGATAAATTAAAATTAGTGCCTTAATTTCTAAACTCTAAACGGTAGATTTCAAAATAGTTAGCAATGACGTAATACATTTGAAAATATTTAAGAAGTGAAAATTATATTGTATATACAACACGATGTGTTATTTTGAAGCATGTAAGTTAATGCCTCAACTGAACATGAAAATGAATTATTTTCCACGTAGAGGAAAATGAATTACTACTGGTCTGAAAATCGCTGGGTAATACCAGTAAGTCTCTTAGGAGCATTAACTTCTAAATTGTCATTTTTCTGAGTTGTAGATGAAACCTTCTCAATTGCTAAAGTGCTAAGCACTATGAATTTTAAAACATGTCTATGAACCAGAAATATTATCTCAGTTGTTAATGCTCTCTTTGGAATTGCCTAGTTCTATTCTTACACTCATAGGCAAAGTACCCAATATGCAAATGAAACAGAACATCAACCGTGCTATATATTTGATCACTTTGTTATTGTTTGACAGTGCAACTTCCTAATCTACTATATTATAAACTTTTTAAAGGGCGTCTTCAGATTTCATTATATATCTCTTATGCATCTAGTACTGTACATTGTATACAAAGAAAGCTGTTAACAGATTGATCTTAAGATACTTAATTTGAAAAGTAATGTTAATTAAGCTATATTTACAACAAGGTGTTTTCCATATATTTGCAGAGATTTCAAATATTTTTATTTCTCAATAAA
>NW_007728744.1:115723-116703 GCF_000696425.1 Galeopterus variegatus | reverse complement strand
AGATTAATATGAGTACAGTGATTTTCAAGAAGCACAGTTATATATTGTTTGGTGTGTTAGTATCTCCATTAAAGTTTTAATTGTTACATGTGGTGATTTTTAAAGATGTTACTTTTTAAAGATGTTTCATAAATTCAGCAACATATGTGCACTGACCAAGCATTTCCTGTGCCCCCCAGACATACTGTGTGTCTGGGCTGGCTGTCTGTTTCCTTTTCCATCCTTCCAAATCCCCTGGATGCTATTCCAAAAGCAGAAGGTGGGATTCATTGCCAAAGCCTGCTATATGATTACTAGATGCTTCATTCTTCCTTCCTCTACTCCACCTGTCAATTTTCCCAACAGGTATGAGACAGAGTTGAAGAGATTGGAACTTCAGAGAAAGCTAATGGATAGTAACCTCAAATAATATTCTTCCTGCTTCCATCACTAAAATGCTTTTGTTTATGTTACTCTAAAATTTTTGCATTATTTAGCCTCTGCCCACCTTCACTGTCTCCTTGTGGCTCACCTCAATCTGTTTTCCTTCCTCTCTCTCCTGGCTGCCAGCCAGCTACTGAAACAGCAACTACGCTATTTATAACTCATGGACCTCAAAGGTGAGTTTTTTATATAGGGTATATATGTCACTGAGGTCACCATCCCAGAGGGCTCCACGGCTATGACTTCTCATGAACTGAGTCGACGTATAGTCACATCCTGAATCACAGTAAATCCTTATGTAGTCTGAAAAACAGTTTGAACTTTGCCAATTTTCTCGATATGGAGTATTGTACATTTGGTGTATTCACTATAGACAATGATGCTTGTTCAATGTTTGGGCTAGAATAACAAGGAAATACTTCCAGCATGAATAATTTTTTTTGATCTGAAAAGAGAAACAGATCAACAAAATAAACCCAGTATTATAAAAAATTATTCTAGGTTATTTATAAAAAGTGTGCACAATCATTTTGTTCCAAAAGTTTGAGAATAAAATA
>NW_007728744.1:104265-115192 GCF_000696425.1 Galeopterus variegatus | reverse complement strand
CTGAAAAGAGAAACAGATCAACAAAATAAACCCAGTATTATAAAAAATTATTCTAGGTTATTTATAAAAAGTGTGCACAATCATTTTGTTCCAAAAGTTTGAGAATAAAATATCTGAATCATATATTTTAAGGAAATAGTCTCTTTTTGAGCCTTTTTAAAAATGTCCTGAAGACGGAGGGGCTGATTTAAAGACACCTGCTTTGGGTTCCCATGGCAACCTGTATCTACATTTTATATACAACATTTTACACTCTACTATTAGCATTAGTTCTCCTTCTTACCTGACAGGGTATTTTTAAAATTTATGTTGGCAATGACCTGTTTTTGTAAATAGTTTTATTGAAACACAGTCATACTCATCTGTTCACTGATTGTGTGTGTGTGTGTGTGTGTGTGTGTGTGTGTGTGTGTGTGTGTCCCTGCTACAAAGGCAAAGTTGAGTAGTGGAGTAGTTGTTGTCATGGAGACAATTAGGCCCACAATGTTTAAGTATTTACTGTCTGGCCCATTACATACACAAAATGTTTGTCAGCCTCTCTTCTAGGCTATTTATTTGCTAAAAGGATAAATTAATTTATGATCTGATGTGTCCAGTAGAGAATCATTTCTTTTAGTCATCCATTTATATGTGCATTAGTTCAGGTAGAATTCTCTGGAGTCAGATAACCTTGGTTCAAATCAGAGTTCCATTGCCATACAAGCCTTTGAAACAACTACTTAAACACCCTAAAACTTGGTTTGTTCACCTGTAAAATGGGAAGCTAATTGTATCTGCTTCATTCATACACTCCGTCATTGAGAGCTTATGAATGAATCAGTAGGACTGCACAGCACAGCACTTTAAATTGGTGAAAATACTGCTTCAGTTACTTCTAATCTTACATTTTTTTTCCCTTTTTTTGTCTTTTTTCGTGTCCGGCAATGGATCGCAACCCTCAGTGTCGCGCCCGTACCGGACCGGGACCGGCAACGGGATCGCAACCCTCAGTGTTGCGTCCGCACCTCGCTCAGCCAGTGAGCGGGAACCGGTCTGTATGTGAGATCCGAACCCTCGGCGGGAGCGCCACCGCGCTCACAAGCGGCGCACTGTAGCAGTGCGCCACCGGGCCGGCCCGTTACTTCTAATCTTATATTCATTGTTGCCCAGGATCCTTTTTCTCATGCTTCTTTCTTCTATTCTCAAAATTTGTAAATGCCTATAAGGATGTCCAGATCATGGCATGTGCCTGGTCAAGAGTGGTGATTCAACAAATATTTGTTGCAAGAAAGAATGGTTGAGTGAATGAATGTTTTTCTCTGCTGTCTTCAGGACAATGGTATATGCCTTTGGCTCAAACTGAAACTTGAGGAGTACGGAGTGGTTTGGACACAGCTGGGACTGAAATAGAACAGTGCCCGGACTGTAATAGATAATCTTGAATGAATGCAATGAAATGTAAGGTAAACTCTACATTTTTCCAGGATAGCACTGTCAAAGAGGAACCAGTTGAGTTCTGATGTCCAAACCTGTATTTTCACATTGGTGTTGTAAAAACAAATAAATCATAGTCACTGCTGCTGTGTTAGATTGAGTGTATAACAGAGAACAAAGAACAGGTGAGTTACACAGGTCATAAAATTGGCACAGAAGATAGTTTTGTTCAAATATACAGAATATTTGGAACTTGACAAATTTAATCAGTGGTTCAAAAGTTGCCAATTCACTTGCAAGGATCTGTAATCACCTCTGGACGTTTGGGTTCAATCAATGAAATGTATAATTCCTGACAAAGTTTAAGTTAGTGTTTGGGCTCTTGAATTTGGTAACTTCCACCTAGTTACCTAATTTAAATTGCTTTGCTTGGGGAAAAGCTTTGGTTTTCAAGGAGAAGAAAGTTTGGTAGGACAGTGTATGATATTACGACAATGTCTAGGAGAGATGAGGGGCTGAGCCTCTGTATTTGTGTGTGTAGGAATGAATTCATTGTGTCCACTCCTGTGAAGCTCACTGTACTTATATATTATATTAGTATTATTTAGTTTTTATTGAAGTGCAACCAAATAAATGATGCAATCCTGTGAAAAAAAAATATAAACTATTTGAGAAATATAAATACAAAGAAAAACAGATACAAAAATGACCTCTGAAGTAGACTGTTTAGCACCATTTATAGTTTAAGCATTCACTGGTGATGTAGGGAGATTCAAGATTTACCAGTTTTTATATTCTCCTGCATGTATGGTTAGTTATGAAAATCTTACAATTCTTTACATAACGGATTAGATGATGGCATGATTGTTCTATGTCCATTGAGTCTGGGTGTAAAAAACACTTTATTAATTCTATGATGATGATTATTTTTTTAAGTTGCCTATAAATTTGTAAAAACCGTAATTAAGATCTTGCATGATTTAGACATTTCCCACACGTCTTTAATCCCTTACATACTCTGACACTATGGTCAGTTCACCCTCCTCTGCTCTGTATTTTTCTTTGTTTGAAGTATTTTTACTTCCTTCTCATACTTACCAGAATCATATCTATTTTTTGATAGGCAATTCAAGGCTCATCTCTTCGATAACATGTTGAAGCTCATGCTTTTTGAAGACAAAAATAAAATCAGTAAGTATCTGATAAATATTTGTTCATTTACAGATTCTATGAACTATGTGTAATGCCATAAGGAATATCTTTGTATCAATAGTGCCAATTTTTTTTTTTGGGCCGGCCCAGTGGCGCACTGGAGAGTGTGCCACTTGGGAGTGCGGCGGCGCTCCCGCTGAGGGTTCGGATCCCATGTGGAGACCGGTTCCCGCTCACTGGCTGAGTGCGGTGCGGGCGCAACACCGAGGGTTGCGATCCCGTTACCGGTCCCCAGTGTGGGCGTGACACCGAGGGTTGCGATCCCATTACCGGTCAGTAAAAAAGACAAAAAGGAAAAAAAAAATAGTGCCAATTTTTATAAAATAAGGTGGCTCCACCTGAAAACTGTGGAACATTCCTGATTTGTGGTGCTCTGGTCATAATTATCAATGGTATTGTATTAATCTTGTTTAATATGCATAAAAAACAAAGATATTGTTGATACGTGTTATGGAAATAATGATTGCTTCTAGCTGAGTCTTAATTTTATCTTTATGAGAACCAAGATGAGTTCTAGCATGTTTCCTAATGTGATGGTTGGTTTATGTAAGCAGAACAACAAAATGAAACAAATTATGTAACTCAGAGAACTCAACACTCGCTTGGGAGGGTATTTTTCAGAACCAAGATGCTTTCTAGCAGGTTTCCTAGTGTGATGGTTGGTTTATGTAAGCAGGGCAACAAAATGAAACAAATTATGTAACTCAGAGAACTCAACACTCGCTTGGGAGGGTATTTTTTTGATGGGGAGGAAAATCACACTCTTCATTATTTTATTTTACCCTTCATTTGATCAAATTATGAGTTACTTGTAGAAGTAGCACATTTACCCTTGAAATCTCCGTGAAAAATAAGAGAGCAAGGACATTTCGTCCGAGTAAACACACAAAACACAGCATAGAATCACAAGATTATGAATGACTTCCTGGTTGGGATTTAGTTACATTGGGAAGTCCCATCAGTTCCCTTCAGTGACTGACGTGCTGAGCTGTTGCCAAGCATTTTAGGACATCACAGTAAGTTGAAAGTGTTAATGATTCTAGAAGTACTTAATTTGTAAGCATGTTTTATTTCAAGAGAATGTGAACTTCTTGTATGTCTATTTGAAATAATTTTTGATGGCAATGGAAACAAAATCCATCACATTTGAACTGTATCCTGATAAATTCTAAATGATTCTGCTTATTTTCTATTAATATAAATATCAAAATCATCTATTTTAATACGGAATATAAGTTACATTGAATATTGGCATTTCATTATTTCTAAGATAATAATTTTCTAAGATAATTTTCTGTAACATTTATTTTATCTTCAGAGTTTATTGTCTGAAATATAACTTATATGAGCAACTATTGATAATAGTAATAGTATTAATGATTAATACTTATAAATTCAAAGATTTTCCTTTGTTCTAAAAGTTCCCAAAGATTACAGTGCAGTTCTCTGTGGACAAACATTTGATGCACACCTGTCCAATCATTAACCTGCATCCCACTTATATGTATTTGGCAGTGGTTACCAAGTTTATAAATTTCAATAATTTTTCTGGAAACATTTTTTTCTAATGGTGAAAAGGTAGAGAAAGGTATGTTAGTCTTTAATTCTCACATCTGGAAAGTACGTTAAAGGGTCATCTTGTGTAGAGGAAAATAGAGAAAGAGAAAACACAGCTGAGAAGAGAAGAAAAAAATAAAAACTAAGGGAGAAAATAGCAGGAAAGTAGAAGGTGATAGAGACAAAAAAAAAGAGAGAATGGATAATTGAATGATTTTCACAAAATATTTTATAACGTTCTGAGTCTAATGTTTGCCTCTAAAACTGAAATTTCTGATCACAGATTTTTGGTAATTAAAAGATGTTTTTATTTCACAAGATAAATTATTTCAGAGTAGCTATTACCCTGATCCCATAAAACAAAACAAAACAAAGCAAACGAACAAAAAATTCATTACATTGTTGGATTGATTCCTGAATAACATGTTTTAAGATACTCTCTCTCAAACACACTCCATTTAATCTCATACTCATCAACATGGAAAACACAGTAAAGAAAAACTGAAAATATCTCAATTAAATTTTATATCTATACTATATGTATGCAGCAGAGGTTTTGTGTCTTACAAGTGAAATTCACTTTTCTCTATGGTGTTACGTGCTTCCAGTACATATTCCTCCCTCAATTGTTTGCTTGATTTTCCTCCAGTGACCACTAATGATTTCTGTTCTTCCTCAGATAGATTTCTGAACTAAACACCTTCGACATTTTTGCAAATACAACTTTCTCATCTCCCCAGCTCCTTGCCTGCGGGCATAACATCTTTATCTGTTTGCAGATCTGCCAATTGCTGCTTTACCTGGTGTGTCATTAAATAGAGCTCCAATTATGTGAGAGCAGAGAAAAGGGTGGTGAATTTAGAGAACAAACAGCAAATATCTACACACACCTGATTCCTAGTGTCATTCCCAAAGGCAAAGAGACACCAAGCCAGATTTTGTAGACATAAACTGTGATGCTTCTGGCAAAACTATCACTATTTAAATCATATATAATGATCTTTCAACAGAAGTTGAAATATCGTCTTTTCTTAATGCTGTCGAATAGATCATCATTTAAAGTCTATCACAGTTTCATCTTTGCTGGTTTAAATTCTGACGTCTTTGAAGCCAATTGTGGAAGAGTGATGTATGCAATTTGATTTACCTTGACTGCCTGAGAAACTCATTTTGTTCGGCTTATAAATGACAGTGTGAATATAATAGTTCATTCTGATAAAGGGAAATTTTAAAGTTTGGCTCAACAATCTGGAAGAACAAAATGAATCTTGACATGGGTCTAAAAATAAGAACATCTGTTTGCAGCAGGAAATAGTCATGATTTATGGTTCCGACATCACTGTGCGATGTGTTGTTTCACTTTATGGTAATTTACAGCATTTAATGTACTGTATAAATTGACAGAAACTGAGGTAAGACCCCCCAATGTAATAAAGAGGTAAGACCCCCCAATGTAATAAAGAGAACAAAAATGTAGAATATAAATGTTTGGTTTCCTGTGTGAAAGTTTTGGTTTAAAAATGGGGATTCATGTGGGAAGAACAGAATGATCGCAAACCAGAATTGCTCTCTGAGCAGCTTTGAAGTTTTGCTGTTGTCAGCATCTCACGTCTGCAGGAGGGGCAAGGGGTGATTACATCCAGTGACAGACCTCATGGCCCTGTCCTCACTGATGCCTTCTTTGTTACGGTTGGAAAACTCGTCTTTCCTGCCCAGTTTGAAGGCCCACCCAAGGGCCCCCTGAGTCATACACATTTATCTTACTTCTCTAGCCAATAATACAACTTTTGTATTTTTTAAAGTCAACTAAATGATTTTATTTCAAATTGATCCTGATCCTGAAAAGAGATCTGCTGTTAAAAATATATTAGAACCCTTCAAAAGCTCCAAATCAATACCATTTTGTTCAAAATATGTTCATACTAGAAAACCATGATATGCTATCATGAAGTTACATGAATACTCCTCAAAAACAGAATTCACAATCTTTTTGTTTCTTTTTTTTTTCCCCCCCTTTTTTTTTTTCCTTTTTGTCTTTTTTTGTGACCGGCAACGGATCGCAACCCTCAGTGTCGCGCCCGTACTGGCCGGGACCGGCAACGGGATCGCAACCCTCGGTGTTGCGCCCGCACCTCGCTCAGCCAGTGAGCGGCCGGTCTGTATGTGGGATCCGAACCCTCGGGCGGGAGCGCCACCACACTCTCAAGCGGTGCACTGTAGCAGTGCGCCACCAGGCCGGCCCTTGTTTCTTTTTTTTTTAATGGAAACAATTGATTACACATATTTGTGGGGCACAGAGTTTACTATCAGTATTTGTATACAATGTGTGATGATCAAATCGGGAGAGTTGGCATAATCGTCATTATAATCTTAAGCATTTCACATAGGACATTTCCCAGCACTGCCTCTCGTACACTTGCCAAGCATGTAAGGATCTCGGTGGGACAGTGGGGTAACAATGGGTAGGGACAGAAGCAAGGTTGTATAAGCAAGAGATTCAAAGAAGCTTAGGGCACAAATTGCCAATGCTTTCCACTTTGCGTGAGGACATGCGGTCTCTCTCTTTCTGTACCTGGCTTATTTCACTGAGATAGTTGATGTTTCAAAACAATCATGTTTATTTTTTATGATACTTTCTTAAGAGACTTTAACATGTTTTTATTTTCTTTTGTAGTTCTTTATGGAACATGATAGATTATTCGATAATATTAGCAGTGCAAATATTAGTACTGCTTTTTAATAATAACCTGCAATCAATATATATTTTTTAAACTTTATAAATATAAGTGAAAAACCAATTACTACTAGTCATTATTCTTTTTCTTCATAGAGTTTTTTTGCCTTGGAAATAAAACTTGGATGAGTTTCTTACCTTAGATATAAAAGAATACATTTTAATTCGATAAGAAGTTAGCAAATGTTTTCATTATTATATTATTATTTATGACATAAACAGGAAAATGCAATACAAATTCATTCAGGCTTCTATTGATCTATTTTTCTTAAATAGAGTTTAACTTGCTCTTAAGGGAAAGACAAAAGTCATAAATTTATTTTCACCTAATTTCTTTCCTTATACTTTCATAATTAAGTCTGTAATAATGGATTCATAGAAATGATTATTTTCAGCAAATTTTCCATTACCACATAAAACTTTCATTTGGAGATTTTTTGTTTGTTTGTTTTCTTCTTTTCCTCCCCTAGAATAAATTGCTGTCTTTCTAATATATTGTCTGTTTTTACTTAGGTGCTTAATATTGCTCTGGATAGTCCACCAGATTATTTTTATGTGTCTAAAAGAGTTTCCTTTTATTTAAATGTGTCTTTTTATGCTACTTTACTTTTCTTATTTCCTCTAAATGCTGAATAAGAATATTTTTGAACCATTTAAGATCAATCACATATTATATTTTAAACACATGCCAAATAGTAAAGTAACCAAGGCTACAGGGCACTGTATTTCTCATGAACATTTGCATGAATTGGCAGATGTGCAGTACAGGCTCATTCTGTGTGTAATGCAAAATAGGAGAAGAAGCAAGCAAACAAAAACAACAAAAAATATTCTGTCACACTGACAGGTCTGTACAGTTTGCAGATCTTTATGCCAATGGTGTTGGCTGAAAAGGAACATGAAGAAAGAAAAAACCCCAAAGATACCCAGAAAAGGGAGTGAGCATTCCTGGTATCCTGAATGTCACTTCAAAGGCCTTTTGAAAAATGCTTATTTCAGAATAGAGATGTTATGCATGCACAGTAAAAAAGTGGATTAATGAATAAAGAGAATGCTGCCTGTTGGTCTTCAGAATCTAACAGGTGTTAGATCTTAGGGCTCAATGATACATGTAAGTTCTTCGATTTTGTATTTCTATATATTTTTTTTTTTTTGAGAAAGTACTTTAAAATTAGTCAACCAATGTATGGGCAATAGGATATCTCAAAATTAAAACAACAACAACAAAAAACATCTTTATCGTATCTTAAATTAGGAAAACCTAAGATTAGGTTGTGAGAAAGTACTTTAAAATTAGTCAACCAATGTATGGGCAATAGGATATCTCAAAATTAAAACAACAACAACAACAAAAAACATCTTTATCGTATCTTAAATTAGGAAAACCTAAGATTAGGTTGCATATGGCAGGACACTGCTCCTCAAACAGACCTAGTTGTTAAAATGATATAAATAAGGTAAAATCAATAGATCTTTGCCTTACTAAAATTCTGGAATCCTACTACAGTGTGGAAGACAGGGGTATCATGCTTTTTCCATGACTTTTTCTCCCCCAGAAGTCCCTCAAGGGTAGAACACAGGCCGTACATACAAAGTAAGAACATATGTCTTCAGTCCCAAATCCCAAACCTCTCTTGGAGCATTTTATTGAAATAGTTAGGACAAGTTAACTCGAGCCATAGTGGTTAAAATATTTCTGAGATCATATCCCCATTGCAGATTATTTCATGAAGGCAGGGAAAGGGGGAGAGAAAGAGCCATGGGGGAAATGTAAGAAGAAAGGAGAGAGAATGCAGTCAAGAGTATTGTTGTTTCTCGAACCCATGATTTAGCTTTTCTTAGGTTCTAGCTGCCTTTTAAGAAGAAGACAGTGTCCAAAGAGAAATCTTTGAAGAAAGAGAAGATAATTTCAGAGACAGAGAACTTTCTCCTATTGAATAATACAAGCCTAGAAAGCATGGCTCAATCATCCTCCTCGAGTTTCTTGGTTTGAATCTAAATCTTTAAGAGTCAGGGACTTAGGGTCATGTTAAAGAAGCAAACAAGCATTGTGACTAAATGTTTAGAAAGTTGCTATTAGTGCTCAGCAAAGTTGAAAGAGAAATATGGATAAGCTCACACAGTCAGTTATAATTAGATAGCTTTGAAGTCTGATTCCAATTGTCTACATAGTTTTTTTCTACTTTGAAACAATTTTCTATTTAAGAGTGACACACAAAGCCAAAGTACACAAAACATAGTCATATCGCTCAGTGAGTTATTTCATACTGAATGCATTTGCAGAACCACCAAACCAGGTCAAGAAACAGAACATCACCTGTGGGGGTTCAAGGGTGGTGGGCCCCGAACCTCCCAGTAGCCCCTTTTATCCCCCTGCCATGGGATGAGCAAGAGAGGGAACTGGTAGGATTACTCCTGCCATCCTAGTGGCCAGGAGAGCCCAGGAGGAAGGTGAGTATGCTGCCTGCCTATTCAGCCCCACAGAGAGACACTCAGACGCGGCAGGGGTTCTATCAAGCAGTTCCGTTTATTTTCACACAAGCACCTGCTTTTATAAGCATATGGCAAGGGGATTTCCTAAGTTCAATCTATCATCTTAAAGGTCATATGAACATGCATCTTGCTCTAATGCTTTGCTATTGCAATCACAAGGTGAGCATGAGCGTGGAAATATCTTTTATCCAATAATTTTAAACTATGTCTTTCCTTGGCCACTCCCCGAGAGCTTCCATCAGGCGCCATCTTTATCTCTCCTGTCCAGGTGAAAGTTTTCAACAGATTACATATTCCTACGTAGGTGCAATCGTGGCTAGTTCTCTGCCCCGGGAAGAGGTGTGTGGCCTCAATGCCCTAACAATCACCAATGCCCCCATCACTACTTAGCCTTATACACCAACATTACCTGTAACCAGGTGTCTATCACCATAGATGAGACTTTTCTGTTTTTCAAGTTATATAAACAGGATAATAAACTAGGTATTCATTTGCACCTTCCCCTTTTGATCAACATTATGTTTGAGATATTTACATGTCATTTTATTTATCAAATAGTTCATTTATTTATTTGGATTGCTACATATAATTTAATTTTATGACTATATCACCAGGAATTTACTCACTCTATTCTTGATGGACTTTTGTTTGTTTCCAGTTAGTTGTTGACTATTACAAATAATGCTGCCAGGAACAAAATTATAATGGTTTGCTTGAACATGAATATGTTGAATTTGTTGTCAAGCAGCATACATTCAATATTAGAAGATAATAGCAAATATTGTTTTGAGTTGCTATAACAATTTATGCTCTCACTATCAGAGATGAGTTTTTCAACTGAAACCAACTTGACATGTGTCTTTTTATTATATTTTGGCATTCTTTCTGATGTAAATGTACACATATGCACATTATTTTATTTCTGAATTGTTTGAGAGGAAGTTGCAGGCCTGATACCCCTTTATCACTAAATACTTTCATATGTTTTTGCTTAGAAACAACATTCTCTTACAAAACTCCAATGGAGTTATCAAAATTAGGAAACTGACATTCACACAATACTATTATTTCCAATTGTCCCAATAATACCCATAAGAGCACAAGAAAATCTCAGCTCAAGCATTGCCTTTTGTCAGAATTTTTTTGTTTGGTTTCTTTGCTTTTTTTTTCCTTTAGACATTCTATTGAAACCTTATGGTTTTAATTCATCTTTCCTGATTTCAAATGAAGGTAAACAATTTTTCAAATATTTACCTGCCTTTGGTATTCTGTGTTTTTATGTCTTTTATTCTAGACTCTTACCTATTTGTCTGTTGGGTTGTCTGTATTCTACTGTATCATATAGTCTCTCTCTCTCTCTCATATATAAATATATGAAGACACTTCAAAAATTCACTGAAAATGAAGTTAAAAGATTCAAATAAAAAATATAAACTTTAGGGCCGGCCTGGTGGTGTACTGGAGAGTGTGCCACTTGGGAGCGCAGTGGCGCTCCCGCCGAGGGTTCAGATCCCATGT
>NW_007728744.1:102494-102990 GCF_000696425.1 Galeopterus variegatus | reverse complement strand
AAAAAAATACTTCAGGATCTTGATCCTGCTTGTTGAAAGTTTACATTAAAATTTCTATTCTTGTCTTTGGCTGATATGGAAGCAATAGTTTTGGCACCCATAGAGAGGAAAGTTTGCTCAACTTTAATTTTTCAGTGTAAATTGTGTAAGCTGAACCAACCGAGATGTCTATGGTGTTGGCTATTGTCTCTACTGTTATTCATCATTCTTCTCCAATTAGGGCATAAACAAGATAATTTTTTCTTTCCAAATTAATGTGGATGGTCTGCTGCTTCATCATCTTATCCCTTCTTAATACAAGTTGTTCATTTGTAAACTATTAATTTATTTGGGGCTTTGCCCCCATAAACTTTTTGTAAAACCTCAATGATTGCATCATTCTTCCACGCAAAGGTCCCCAAAATTTGATGTTTGTTCTTGTTTCAATTATAGCAGAGATTTTATTGCTCCGATGGGGTTCTTTTCAAGCTGATACCTGATCATCTTTCATGACTCA
>NW_007728744.1:100100-101716 GCF_000696425.1 Galeopterus variegatus | reverse complement strand
TTTATTTTTGTGCAAAAAGTTTTGCAACCCATGCATAGTTTTTTCATAATACACATTTTAAATAAAATTTTGAAGATTCCTCATATCTATCTACACATCACACACACAAATACACATATTCATATATTTACATAAATATATGTATAGATGTATGTGTGTCAATTTTATGTCAATTATAAGTATTGTCAATAATATATGTTGCAAACACCTATTTTGTTATTACTGTGTGTCAGCAATTCTAAATAATGTCAGTGATAAAAATACTCTTCATGGGCGTAAGGGTGGAGGATTTGTTGGTTTAAGTTCTAAACTATCACCACAGTTACTATCGAATGTTAATCAAATCATCACTATCATAATTTTATGGATGTGAGAGTGTACACACCTCAAGTGAGCACATTATCTTATTATATTTTACATGGAGGTTAATTTGGTCTCTGACACAGGCAGATTCACTGACATGAATTTGTTGCTGGAGTGAGTTTTAAGGATTCAGCTTTTCAGTCTTAGGTGTAATCTGTGTTTCTAAATCCTGTGATACTGCATATTACAAAATATAAACAGTACATCTGAACTAAACAATAATAACACAATGTTAAGATGAAGAAACAGAGCATAAATTGCCTCACATTTGTTCTTATTTCTAAAGCAATGGATCAAATTGTTTAAATATTTAATAACATTTATCCATTTTCTCTGAGAATTATAGGATACATTTGGAAATGTTTAATAACTATCATAGGAACTTATAATAAAATTTCTGGTAAGTATATTTTAGTGGAAGATTTTTGATTGTGAAAACATTTAAAAATCCTGATAAAATTGATTCTGAACAAATAAAAGCATGAACAATATTGCTATTTCAGGACTTTATTTTAAAATGGGATTTTTGTCTTTTTTATAAATCTCTGCTGTTATCCTAACATTTAAAACTTTTTCTAACAATTTGTATATCTGTTGCTTTATGTGAAATAAACTTTTAAAACTCAAAATTGTTAAAAATGTTCTCAAGCCATAAAACTATTTTTTAAATGATAAATTGAATTCATCACATTAAAAATTTCTGCTCTTGAGCTGGCCAGTTTGTTCATTTGGTTAGAGCACAGCCTTATAACACCAGTGTCAGGGGTTTGGACAGCCACCAAAAAAATAAATAAATAAAAGCTATAGACAGGGAAAAAATATTTTCAAACCATATAGCTTATAATGGATTTATATCTAGAGATATAAAGAGTTATTTTCACTCAATAATAAGACAAATAACAAAATGTTATAAATGGTTAAATTATTTAAATAAACTCTTTACAAAAGAAGACATATGATGCACATAAAAATATAAGAAGATACATATCATTAGCCCTTATAGAAATACAGCTTAAAACCATGAGACTGATTGTACCAAGGGCTGGGAAGATTTTATAGTAAACAGAACACTCATGTGCTGCTAGTGGGGATGCAAAAGGGTATCGCCGCTTTGGAAAATATTTTCTAAATTTATTTTTAAGTTAAATATACTTGCTATGTGAACAAACCATCCCATCCCTGGATATTTACTCAAGAGTAATGAAAACATGTCCAAACAAAGATTTGTAGGCCAATGTTCATAGAAGCTTTAC